>NC_092227.1:64804011-64966511 GCF_036320965.1 Panulirus ornatus | reverse complement strand
CGACTCGAGGTCTGTGCCAACCCATATCTAATTATTATCAGCAGCGAACATGCTGTTTGGAGAAGTGAAGTCGCCGGTTCTCTCCGTGTTACGTGGAGTGTGGTGACGGTTCTATGATGACGTCACGTTGTTATGGCGTGGTTCCGATGACGCGTGTCCCGTTACGTCATTGTGTGCGTGTGTACAGTGGTGACGTCATTGTGTGTACAGAGGCGTGACGTCCTCATGTGAGACGTGTTCAGGTGATGGTAGCGACGTGTAGCCCAGCTTGGTGAGGTCATCATGACGTGTAACGTAGTGTAGTGAGGTCATCATGACGTATAGAGCCTGGCCTGGTAAAGTTATCATGACGTGTACCCTAGTTTCATGAGGTCAACATATGTAGCGTAGCATAGTGAGGTCATCATTATGTGTGTAGCCTGGCCAGGTCAGGTCATCATGATGTTGTAGCCTAGCGTGTTGAGGTGGTCAGGATGTGTCACGTAGCCTAGCGTGGTGAGGTCATCATGATGTGTAGCTTAGCAAGATAAGGTTATCATGATGTGTAGTTTAGGCGGGTGAAGTCATCATGATGGGTAACCTAGGCTGGTGATGTCATAATGATGTGTAGCCCACCTGGTGATGAGGTTATGATGATGTGTAGCCCACCTGGTGATGTCATAATGATGTGTAGCCCACCTGGTGATGTCATAATGATATGTAGCCCACCTGGTGATGTCATAATGATGTGTAGCCCACCTGGTGATGAGGTCATGATGATGTGTAGCCCACCTGGTGAGGTCATAATGATGTGTAGCCCACCTGGTGATGTCATAATGATGTGTAGCCCACCTGGTGATGTCATGATGATGTGTGGCCTACCTGGTGAGGTCATAATGATGTGTAGCCCACCTGGTGATGAGGTTATGATGATGTGTAGCCCACCTGGTGATGTCATAATGATGTGTAGCTCACCTGGTGATGTCATAATGATGTGTAGCCCACCTGGTGATGAGGTTATGATGATGTGTAGCCCACCTGGTGATGTCATAATGATGTGTAGCCCACCTGGTGATGTCATAATGATATGTAGCCCACCTGGTGATGTCATAATGATGTGTAGCCCACATGGTGATGTCATAATGATGTGTAGCCCACCTGGTGATGAGGTTATGATGATGTGTAGCCCACCTGGTGATGTCATAATGATGTGTAGCCCACCTGGTGATGTCATAATGATATGTAGCCCACCTGGTGATGTCATAATGATGTGTAGCCCACCTGGTGATGAGGATATGATGATGTGTAGCCCACCTGGTGATGTCATAATGATGTGTAGCCCACCTGGTGATGTCATAATATGTAGCCCACCTGGTGATGTCATAATGATGTGTAGCCCACCTGGTGATGTCATAATGATATGTAGCCCACCTGGTGATGTCATAATGATGTGTAGCCCACCTGGTGATGAGGATATGATGATGTGTAGCCTAACATGTTGAGGTTATGATGTGTATCGTGGCATAATGGAAATCATGATGATGATGTGTAACCTAGCATGATGAGGTCACCATGATGATGTGTAGCCTCGCACGATCATTTCATCATGATGTGTAGCTTAGCTTGGTGATGTCATCATCATGATGTGTAGTGTAAGCTTCTCCTGATGGTGATGTCATCATGGTGAGTAGCCAACCTTGGTGAGGTCATCATGATGTGGAGTCGAGCACGGTTTAGGTCATAATGATCATGTATAGCCAAGCCTAGCGAGGCCATCATGATGACGTGTAGCCAAGTATGGTGTGGTTATCATGATGATGTGTAGCCTAGTGTGGTGTGGTTATCATGATGATGTGTAGCCAAGTATGGTGTGGTTATCATGATGATGTGTGGCCTAGTGTGGTGTGGTTATCATGATGATGTGTAACCAAGTATGGTGTGGTTATCATGATGATGTGTAACCAAGTATGGTGTGGTTATCATGATGATGTGTGGCCTAGTGTGGTGTGGTTATCATGATGACGTGTAGCCAGTATGTTGTGGTTATCATGATGATGTGTAGCCAAGTATGGTGTGGTTATCATGATGATGTGTAGCCTAGTGTGGTGTGGTTATCATGATGACGTGTAGCCAAGTATGGTGTGGTTATCATGATGACGTGTAGCCAAGTATGGTGTGGTTATCATGATCATGTATAGCCAAGCCTAGCGAGGCCATCATGATGACGTGTAGCCAAGTATGGTGTGGTTATCATGATGATGTGTAGCCAAGTATGGTGTGGTTATCATGATGATGTGTAGCCAAGTATGGTGTGGTTATCATGATGATGTGTAGCCAAGTATGGTGTGGTTATCATGATGATGTGTAACCAAGTATGGTATGGTTAACATGATGATGTGTAGCCAAGTATGGTGTGGTTATCATGATGATGTGTAACCAAGTATGGTGTGGTTATCATGATGATGTGTAGCCAAGTATGGTGTGGTTATCATGATGATGTGTAGCCAAGTATGGTGTGGTTATCATGATGATGTGTAACCAAGTATGGTGTGGTTATCATGATGATGTGTAACCAAGTATGGTGTGGTTATCATGATGATGTGTAGCCAAGTATGGTGTGGTTATCATGATGATGTGTAGCCAAGTATGGTGTGGTTATCATGATGATGTGTAGCCAAGTATGGTGTGGTTATCATGATGATGTGTATCTTAGTGTGGTGTGGTTATCATGATGATGTGTAGCCAAGTATGGTATGGTTATCATGATGATGTGTAACCAAGTATGGTGTGGTTATCATGATGATGTGTAACCTAGTGTGGTGTGGTTATCATGATGATGTGTAACCAAGTATGGTATGGTTATCATGATGATGTGTAACCAAGTATGGTATGGTTATCATGATGATGTGTAACCAAGTATGGTGTGGTTACATGATGATGTGTAGCCAAGTATGGTGTGGTTATCATGATGATGTGTAGCCAAGTGTGGTGTGGTTATCATGATGATGTGTAGCCAAGTATGGTGTGGTTATCATGATGATGTGTAACCAAGTATGGTGTGGTTATCATGATGATGTGTAACCTAGTGTGGTATGGTTATCATGATGACGTGTAAGCTATCCTGGTGAGAGAGGGCATCATAATGATGTGTAGCCTAGCCTTGTATGAGTGACGTGTAGCCTAACAGGTTAGGTCATCATGACGACATGTAGCCTATCTGGTGAGTCATCATGATGACGTGTACCCTACCTAGTGAGGTCATCATGATGACGTGTAGCCTACCATATGAGGTCATCATGATGACGTGTAGCCTACCTGGTGAGGTCATCATAATGTATAGCCTAGCATGATGAATTCACCATGATGATGTATAGCCTAGCATTTGTAAGGTCATGATGATGATGATGATGTGCAGCCTAGCTGGTGAGGTTATCATGATGATGATGATGTGTAGCCTAGCTGGTGAGGTTATCATGATGATGTGTAGCCTAGCCTGGTAAAGTCATAATGATGACGTGTAGTCTAGCATAATGATGTTATCATGATGATGTATAGCCTAATGTGGTGAGTTCATGATAATGACGTGTACCCTACCCTGGTGACCGTATCATGATGTATACCCTGGTTTGATGAGGTCATCATCATGATGACGTGCAGCCAAGCCTGGTGAGGTCATCATCATGATGACGTGTAGCCAAGCCTGATGAGGTCATCATCATGATGACGTGTAGCCAAGCCTGGTGAGGTCATCATCATGATGACGTGTAGCCAAGCCTGGTGAGGTCATCATCATGATGACGTGTAGCCAAGCCTGGTGAGGTCATCATCATGATGACGTGTAGCCAAGCCTGGTGAGGTCATCATCATGATGACGTGCAACCAAGCTTAGCGAGGTCATCATCATGATGACGTGTAGCCAAGCCTGGTGAGGTCATCATCATGATGACGTGTAGCCAAGCTTGGCGAGGTCATCATCATGATGACGTGTAGCCAAGCCTGGTGAGGTCATCATGATGACGTGCAACCAAGCTTGGCGAGGTCATCATCATGATGACGTGCAGCCAAGCCTGGTGAGGTCATCATCATGATGACGTGTAGCCAAGCCTGGTGAGGTCATCATCATGATGACGTGTAGCCAAGCCTGGTGAGGTCATCATCATGATGACGTGTAGCCAAGCCTGGTGGGGTCACCATCATGATGACGTGTAGCCAAGCCTGGTGAGGTCATCATCATGATGACGTGCAACCAAGCTTGGCGAGGTCATCATCATGATGACGTGCAGCCAAGCCTGGTGAGGTCATCATCATGATGACGTGTAGCCAAGCCTGGTGAGGTCATCATGATGACGTGCAACCAAGCTTGGCGAGGTCACCATCTTGATGACGTGCAGCCAAGCCTGGTGAGGTCATCATCATGATGACGTGTAGCCAAGCCTGGTGAGGTCATCATCATGATGACGTGTAGCCAAGCCTGGTGAGGTCATCATCATGATGACGTGTAGCCAAGCCATGATGGTAATGAGAAGTTCAGAACGACGACTGAGGCAATGTGTCAGCAGTGTCAGTGTTTGTCTCCTCAACACGGGGTTACTAAAAAGAGTTTTGTATGATATCGTTTTATACGCATGTAACCGCTGTTGTACATGGTGGACTATGGTAATATGTATCTGACTAATTTTGGGTAATAAAAGTTCAGAAAACACACTTTGTTTATTATGACTTGTATCCTCAGAGGCAGTTTCCAATGTCATGGATCATAAAATACGTATGATGGACTTTTGATTCATGCTGTCTTGATGTATGATTTGATAAGGACTTAAGATCACTGCACAGTTGAGACTTATGCTAGTGTTTCTCTGTCGTGTGATAATACTCATGACAGAGGTAGGCTCTGGTAAGGACACACATGGAAGATTGCCGGACATTTGAACAGGCAGCAAGGAATGTGTGTCGCGCGAGGCAGCGACGGAACGTTTTCCCCATAAGGAAAACGTTTCTCAACGGTTTACGTACAGTTGAAAAGGCATTTAAAAACATTAGCAATCTTTCATCTTGGACACCATGTTAGCCCACCGTGTAATATGTATTTTCTCTCTCTCTCTCTCTCTCTCTCTCTCTCTCTCTCTCTCTCTCTCTCTCTCTCTCTCTCTCTCTCTCTCTCTCTCTCTCTCTCTCTCTCTCTCTCTCTCTCTCTCTCTCTCTCTCTCTCTCTCTCTCTCTCTCTCTCTCTCTCTCTCTCTCCTCTCTCTCTCTCTCCTCTCTCTCTTTAGGTTGGCATATCCTGAGAATGAAACGGCAGCGTAACCTCATATTATGTACGCTTTCAGATCTTTTTTCTTTCTTTCAAACTATTCGCCATTTCCCGCAGTAGAGAGGTAGCGTTAAGAACAGAGGACTGGGCCTTTGAGGGAATACCCTCACCTGGCCCAATTCTCTGTTCCTTCTTTTGGAAAATTAAAAAAAAGAGAGAGGGGAGGATTTCCAGCCCCCCGCTCCCTCCCCTTTTAGTCGCCTTCTACGACACGCAGGGAATACGTGGGAAGTATTCTTTCTCCCCTATCCCCAGGGATATGTGTATGTGTATGTAAACAAATCTAAATACGTACGATGACAGATGATGTTATTTACTCATTGTATTTTAGTACAGTAAAGGGATGACACTGGAGTAATGAGATATTTATCAGCAGTTTTTTTTTTTTGTTATATTAATTTCTCAAGTTATGGTTCTCCACTTATCATAGGTTTGATTTAGCAATATTATCCAGTATTATGAATTGTGTTAAGATGGAAATGATACACAAAGTATGATCTGGTCTTGAAATATTCCTCTTGGACCATTTTATCCCTTAATTAATTACGTCTTTAAAAGATAACCTTTATGAAAAGATGTCATAATAATTCTCTTCGTATTTATTAGTTATCTGTTTACAATGGCAGTATGAGATATATTGCAAGATAACTTCAAGTACAGAAAACCTTTTCAGTTGGTTATATTTTGTTTGTAAAGCAGATGTTTTGCCCCCAAAACACGTACCCTTTAATTGTTTGGTATTTGGGGGTAAACAGATTTGTTTTCAAGCCATCATTATAAAGCGTATTTGACGTGTTCAATACGATTCTAGGAATGAAATGATCGAGTGGCATTTAAGTCATGTAATTAAGGATTTAAATGAATGCAATTTTTAAAGGATTTCGTTATTGTTCGCTTCATAATCATTAGGTATCTGTCGGGCAAGGGAAGATTTACGAAGTATTTTCCATGATCATTTGATTTATAGAAACTCTATATTATATATCAGTGTCTTTTTTTTTGGGGGGGGGGGGGGGCTGAAAAAATACTGTGAAAGACATAATACTGCAAACTACCTTTTAGTCTTGGGTATTTTTCCTAAGGAAAAAGATTGATGTGAAATCCTCATTATAAAATCTATTTTTCACGATGAATTTGAATGTTAGGGTTCAAATTTTGAATGGCGGTCATTAAGTCATGAAGTTAAACATTGAAATGATAGAATGTTTAAAAGATTTTGTTAATATTCGCTACTTGTTTATTGTGTATCTCTCAGCCAAGGGAAAAATTATGAGATATTTTCGATAACTGAAATATAGAAGCATATCCTTATGTTATAATTTGATTCGAAAAAAATGTTTTATTGGCTAATGAAAAAAGAAAGATCGTAGTAAAAATATTTTGCAATATGTCTGCAATTATTAATCATTTTCATAGGGAAATAGATTTATTTAAAAACCTCATTATAAGGACTATTACCCTTGCTGAATACGAATCCAGGGTTGTCATTTTATTTCGTACGATTAAGTTGTGCAGTAACTGATTTGAATGAGCACATATATATATATATATATATATAGAATATATATCGTGATGATTCACTTCGTGTGTGCTGGGTATATCTTTATTTCTGGCAAGACGAAGCATTTAGGAGGAAGATAAACCACGGTACACCAGGTGATTTCTCTCGTCTTTCAGAAAATTACATTTTCCTCTCAGTAGTGGTGTGGAGAAAGACCTTTGCCGAGGTTTCCAACGGTGTGTGTGTGTCTCCCATCCTCTGTTGCAGGGGGATCGTAGTGACGGTAAGTGGTGTTCAGTACTGTATGTATTTGTTGTGAGTGTACTGGAGGTTTGTAGAAGTACGTGAAGACCCAGTGAGTGTTGTGGCAAACATTGCGCACTGTTTGACCGTCTGATAAACTTTATAAGTGCAGACTCGTGTGTTGTCATAGGTTACGTAAGAAATGTGTTGATTATTTAAGTGCCGTGTCTAGAATTGGTAGGATTTTGATTTTTGATGTGGATTCCATTGTTGTGAAAAGTTAACTAGATATTTATTATGGCAACAGAGACGATATGGGCAACTGAATACCCTAATCAAAGCTATTTCCTTAACACGATGAATACTAGTATATATATATATATATATATATATATATATATATATATATATATATATATATATATATATATATATATTTATTTATATATATATATATATATATATATATATATATATATATATATATATATATATATATATATATATATATATATAAACCTAAGGGCCCCTTCTGCACTTCCAAGGCTGCACTACAATCATTAGCAGGGAAAGGATGGACTCCTTTAGATGTGAGTTGTTCCTGGACGTGATTGTTTCCAATAATACAACCTCGCCCAGGTACCTTTACATAGGCGGAGTAACCATAAGCGATTGATATTTTAACTGTATATATGTCATGTATTTTTGATTGCCTCAGCACCAGTTTTAGTGGAAGAGTTCTGATGTTTCCCATGACCTTTCTAAAGGTCCTTGCAGACCAAGTCTGCGCTACTTCCAGTATCAGGGTAGTGTAGACTCCTTTGGAATGAGAAGTTCTTTTACAAAATTATATTGCAGGTGTTAAATCCTGGCTAAAGGTGACTTTTCTTTGCAGTGTAACTCATGTTTATATATATATATATATATATATATATATATATATATATATATATATATATATATATATATATATATATATATATATATATTGGGAGACCAGATTGGAGTTGGAAGGATGGAGTGAAAAAGATTTTGAGCGATCGGGGCCTGAACATACAGGAGGGTGAAAGGCGTGCAAGGAATAGAGTGAAATGGAACTATGTGGTGTGCCGGAGTCGACGCGCCGTCAGTGGATTGAACCAGGGCATGGAAAGTCTTGTGGGGCCTGGATGTGGAAAGGGAGTTGTGGTTTCGGTGCATTATACATGATAGCTAGAGACTGAGTGTGAACGAATGTGGCCTTTGTTGTCTTTCCTAGCTCTACCTCGCACGCGCGCGGGCGGAAGGGGATGCCATTTCATGTGTGGCGGGGTGGCGACGGGAAGGGATGAAGGCAACAAGTAAGAATATGTACATATGTATGTAAGTAAATGTCTGTGTATGTATATTTATGTATGCGTTGAAATGTATAGGTATGTATATGTGCATGTGTGGGCGTTTATATATATGCATGTGTAGGTGGGAGGGTTTCCTTGCGCTACCTCGCTAACGCGGGAGACAGCGACAAAGTATAATAGAAAATGATATATAAATATATATAAATATATATATATATATATATATATATATATATATATATATATATATATATATATATATATATATATATATATATATATATTTCCAGAGGATAGGGGAGAAAGAATATTACCCACGTATTCCCTGCATGTCGTAGAAGGATACTAAGAGGGTTGTGGGAGCGGGTGGCTGGAAATCCTCCCGTTTTGTTATACAAGGCAAGGAGCCAAGTAAGGAATTTTCCCTCGAAGGCTCTGCCATCTATTGTTGTCTCTTCCTCGCTCAAGCGGGAAATGACTATATATATATATATATATATATATATATATATATATATATATATATATATATATATATATATATAGAGAGAGAGAGAGAGAGAGAGAGAGAGAGAGAGAGAGAGAGAGAGACCAGCCTGGGCTGGGTATTCATTCATCGACCAGCCACAAGGTGAGGATGACCAGCTGTTGCAGTAGTATAGGCGGCCACGAACAATATCGCAGTGTTACACTGAACTCGAGTGATTTCTGCAACACTGTGTTCTGACACGTATTGCAATATTTTCCGCTCATATGGTGTCTAGTACGTGGTGGGGTTGTGTTGTGGATTTGTGTTTCAAGTTAGTCGAGTGTTACAGATGCGTGTCCTGACTTCTTCATGATTTTACCGTGTATTAATGAGTCACTGTATCGTGAGCAGTTTTGGGGGTTTGTTGCTGTCACATGTGCCATTTAGGGGACTTGCAATTTCATTTCTGGCCTTTCTATGTGGCGACTCGGGGACTAGCAGTAACATGTGTGGAATACTGGACATGGGACGGTATAGACACGTGGGGACTTACAACCACAGGCACAGACATGGGGACTTGTGTATTAATGATAGGTGTACTTAGTAGTACGTAGGGACATGATGTGCAGAAATACATATGTGCTGATGTTAGGAACTTCAGTCATATGTGCAGACTATTACATGTATTTATGGAGATTTGATGTATGAGACCATGTGTGACAAGAGCAGTTTCGAAGTAACATTGTGGTACAAGCTAGTAATCCAATCTGAGCATTGTGTTGCCCTGATGAATGATGTGAATGTAGTAGAATAACGACCTTATTGCATTACAGCGTACAGCCGTAATGAGTGATGTTAAATTCTTCATAGTGAATGATTCGTTTCTATTTACGTGGATGGAAGTGTTTTTGATTATTGTTTACCTCCATGCTGTGTGCAGTGATATTTTGTCGTGCGGAGTTGGTGAGTGTTTGCAGTTGTGTGTTGCCTTGTTTAGTTAGTTGTTTACTTCATTTTTATCCAGTCCGATTGGCATGATCATTAAGGCTGGGAAGATCATATTGTAACCAGCGGTCGGAAATATTTAAGCTTTCTTCAGTTGTTCAAGAAACCAAACACGTCCTCACAACATGCATGGTTCTTGCTTGATCTGTATTTCAGTGTTCAATAGTGATTTAGGATGAGCTGTACTAACCCTGTGTGTTCAGTGAGCGCCAGTGTTGTACTGGTATACACAATCTGATGCTCCTGTCGCAGAATGATGAGCAGATTTGGCGACATTTGTCTTCGTGTGGGCTTAATTAGTACTCGTGTAGTGCCGTATGTAGTTATCCTAAGCGTCTTGAGTCACCGTGTACCACATCTAGAACTGTGAGAACCTCAGTGGTTAAGAACTGTGGCCTGAGTGACGTCGCTGGCAGTGTCTGCTCCACCGACACAGGCAGCACCACTCTCCCAACGTTGTTTGGGTCCTGCCCTTCCCTCTTCTTCCCAGGCCGTTAATAAGCTGTGGAAATAGAATCGCGTATCACCATGCTAAGGTAGAGATCTGTGAGCATCATATTATTATGTTCGTAGAATCAGTATGATATAACTTCCTATAAGTGTCTGTCTCTTTTTTCCATTTCTTATGTTTCATTTGAGGATTGGCCGGAGTGAGAACTGTTATCCACGACTGGAGACTTCGAAGTTTAAAAAGACATACTCCCTTTCTCATCATTTGATTAGAATAAGATGAATATTAATCATTTACTTTTCCTTCTTGTGGGCGTAAAAGGATGGGAAGCTCTTTGCATCATGGAATTAGCGATGTGTCTAATTAGAATTTGATCTCAGGATTTTCATGCAGCTGAAATAGAATTTGAAACCTGTGTACAGTGCGATTTCTGTGTACAGGAATGATAATGTAGATCACCAGGTCTTGCAAACAAGGTTCAAATTGTAGTGGTTCAGTAGTTCCCCACTGGTATCTATTGTAGTGGTTAAGAAGTTCGCCACTGAAAGCAGTATGTCAGCTGTCAAGCAATTCCCTGCTGAACTTACCGCCATCTCACATTGTGAGAAGACATGTGTAGAACACAGAGTTATTCACTTCTCGTGAATACATGACTGAGTCATTGTGAAGGGAAATTAAATATGGGTTTCTTAAACTGAACCGATCACCTGAAACCACAATAGTCTTCAGTAGTTCGAACAATTTGTGGAAGATTCATATGTAAAGATGTCGTATCGTCGTCGCATCACTAGACCAGACATCATGATATCTCAAATCATCGTATGAATTCCGATATGGTACTTTCCCTCCATTGCCCAGGAGACTTTTGTGTTGAACACGTCTTCCTCACTCAACCATATCGGCTGGGACTCCCACAGTCAAGTTATCCGCTCCGTAACCATTTGAGTTTTTTTTCTTTTTTTTTAGAACCGATCCTACTGACCCTCTGTCATGATGACCTGACCTTTGACCTGACCCTTGAGAGTCGGATCGGCGTCCTCGAGAGTCATACCATCGTGCTGAAGGGGGTCACGTATCTTCGTGCTGAAGGGTCATATCTCCGTGCTCAAGAGGTTAGCGTAAATTTGTACCAATTATTGGAAAACAGGTTGCAGGCACGCGACTCCGAACAACTGATTCACATCGATACAACGATAGCTGAGAAAGTTTAACATTTGTGTTTGGTTTATATCCTAGACGTTCCATCTGATTTGATGAATTGAACATCACTCCAACAGCCCTCACCACCAAGCCAGGGATCAAGTGATTGGTGTGATTGGGTGACCTGGTAATCCTCTCATTTTCACCGGAGGTCAGTTTGAAATCGACCCGAGTGTCGGCCCCAATAACCCTTGCGTGTGGAGGCGCCAAGTCTTGTTCCCTCCCTACCCCTGAGGCACAGTCAGAGCCAGAACACAAGTTGTATTATATCTGTGCCGCATCTGATCGGATCTCTGTGCTTGTGTAACATGGGGAGCAGATGTGGTGTATGGTACTATTACAAGGGCAGACGAGAGAGTTCCATTTTCTTGTATGGCCTCGATCACATGATACAGAGTTGGTCTATAATATTAGTGATGGAAGGAGATGTAAGGAGATCGAGGCTGTCTTCAAAGGAAGACATCTCTGTACGTTGACCGATCATGCTATGTGGTCGTGGAATTTTTCTTCATGCTGGTCGATGATATATGACCGTCATACTATTTTTTTTTTTTTGGCTTTGTTATTGCCTGTATGTAGAGAGTTATGGCTTCTCAGACCTCAGTTGCTCCACTGTGACTTGTGAATAATGTAAGAGGATGAACCTAGGAAGGAGGTGCAGCAATCGAGTACCTGCCACAACCTTAACTACTGTGAATGCAGGGACAAAATATACTCACGCACACCACTACTACGCTCATTTTCACCAGCACACGGCAAGTGTATAGGGTATATGAACAACAATTTTATAACAGCTACGGTTGTGGAGTAATTAGTATCTTGGAGATTTTATAACTGGGTAATGTGAGTGGATGGGGATACAACACAGGATTATTTATACATACAGTTTACCATCTCATGAGGGCTGTTTGCCCCGTTTTCTTCCGTTTGCTCAGTTGCACCATTCGTTGTGGCCTCAAGTACTCCCCCAAGTACTCTTACACTTTACGCTCACGCTTTAAAAAGGCGCCTCCGAGGGCGCTCGTGAATTTCCCAATAAGATCAACCTCAGTTCTGTAGTACTGTGGGATTAGATTCGCGACACTGGCGTTTCCGAGGCCTCGTAGAATTCTACATTTTATGGGTGGCTTCTTTGACAGCCAACCTCCCCTCCTGTATATTGGATTGGGCAGCCTTCCAGCAGCCTCGTTTATTGGACGGGACAGCTCTTCAACATTCCCCCCCATCCCCATCCTGTGTTAGATGGGACAGCCCTCCGTCACTCCCATATATTGGACAAACCTCCAAACCCCCCCTTCCCTACCATGTATTGGACGGGACAACCCCGTCCAGTACTCCCTATATGTATATATCGCACGGGACGTTCATCCAACCCACCGGTAAATTAAGCAGGCCAGCCTCCCAACCTCCCCTTTGTATGTTGGACGGAAGAGCCCAATAAACCATTCCCCCCCCCCCAGTACACTGGATGGAACAGCCCATCCCATATACGGGGGAGGTTACTCCCTTCACCCTTCCCTCTCCTGCCAGTGATTGAGGGTTGCTGGGTATGCAGTCCACCCAGTATCTCCTCCAGCCATCACCTGAACCTCACCCGACAGTGTGGGAGGAAGGTAATGCCCCAGCCTCGCCACCCATCACCTCCTGCCACCTGAGATCCCTCGTCCACACGTTGCAGACCGGCGCCGCGGCCTCATCCAGCCCATCGGAGGTCACACACACACAGACACACACACACACACACACACACACACACACACACACACACACACACACACACAGCTGTAAAACAGCCTCACCTTCTCCAATGTGGACATATTCCGTCTTGTGACCCCCCCTTTCCCATGGTATAGCCTCCATGTCTTCGCTGGATGTATTTTCGCCGTATATTCAGTCTGTGGTTGCCTAATTTATTCTTTAAGCTGTTAACTGTGTTAATGATATTGATGATGATAATAACGGTAATATATAATTGTAATCAACTAAAATGATTTAATAATTATTGAAAGTACAAATATAATTAATAATAAAATGAAAATAATTAATAATTGTTAATAAAAATAATGTATAATAATTTGTAATAATAAAGCAGTGAGTAATGAAATATAATTGTATAGTAAGCATAATGAAATACTTACATACCTTTTATTGGTATAGTGCAGATTTCATTATTATTGATCATTATTATTATTATGTAGAACGAATGGGAGCCTTTGTTGTCTTTCCTAGCGCACAATTCCAATATAATGAGGGAGGGATGATGTATTCATGTGGCAGGTGGATATGGATATATAAAATGCAAAATGTGAATCTGTGTGATAGGGTATATAAATATGTCCCCGTATTTGTATATATGTGTAGAAGCATTAAAAGGGAAGGGTATGGTAATCTTCGCTGTGACGTTGTATTTTTATTTTTGTTTGTTTTTTTGGGTTGGCCATTTCTTTTGTCGTTTCATACGTACATGCAAGGGGAGACAGCGACAAAGGCAAATAAAAGAAATTTATGTATTGTGATTATATATTATTTAATTTAATAGTAGAGGAACGAGTCTCCAACATGACGTCCTCAGCGCGTCCACGTAGAAAGGAGCTCCCCCCCCCCCCCCCCCCCCCCCAGTCCCTCCTTCCTCCTCCCTAAACGGGCAGCTCCTAACACAGCCCCCAAGAAAGAAAAATTAACTTCTTATTATTATTATTATATTAATTATATTCTATAATTTACACAGTAGCGGAACGAGTCTCCAACATGACGCTCCTCACGCTGTCCCGCACGAGACAGTCAGCTCCCCCCCCCCCCCCCTCCCCTCCCCTCCTATATTAAACGGGGCAGCCTTCCACCACCCAGCCCCTCCCCCGATGCATCAGACGGGGCAGCACCCTCCTTCCCCCACGAGCCTGTTTTCCTACAAATAATGTCCAAATTACAGATTCCCTCCGTCTGGTTATCCTAGATTAACATCCTTGATTTTCATCATTATCCTATACTAACGTGAGATATGAGAAACGTTTATAGAGAACTTCGCTTTAGGGACCATGATCATATCTACACACATGACGTACTGTAAGATAAAGACACCACTGTAATGTTAGGGGTACATGAGACATAAAGATAAGGACACCACTGTAATGTTAGGTTACATGAGACATATAAAGATAAGGACGCCACTGTAATGTTAGGTTACATGAAGCACATAAAGATAAGGACACCACTGTAATGTTAGGTTACATGAGACATATAAAGATAAGGACGCCACTGTAATGTTAGGTTACAAGAAGCACATAAAGATAAGACACCACTGTAATGTTAGGGGTACATGAAACACGTTGATAAAGGATTACTACAGAAATGTAAACGTCACTGTAATGTTTGGGACGCGCGGGATATGTTGGGACAGACACAAAACTATCTTAATGTGAGTTTCATAAGGTATGTCAGGATGCACGTAGCGTTATAGTGTTAAGAACACTCGCTTTACACCATACCACAACCACCACTATAACTTCACGAGCAGTTGAAATATATCGGGACACACACACAACATCTCGAGTGGTTGCAGTATGTCAGGACAGCTCCACTTACACCAATATACACATTTTCAATGTGTCTGGACCTACCCACTACTCTATAGCTTAACATGTAGTTGAACTGTATCAGGACACACCATACATTAAGGCGTCATGATCAGTTGAAATACGTGAGGACATACCCATCACTATAACTTGACGAACAGTGGAATGGTACTGTCATGCCACGTTACACACACACACACACACACACACACACACACACACACACACACACACCTGGAGTGTGCTTAAGAGTACTCCAGAGCCATGAGTTCGTACACACCTGGACCCCTCCACGTCAGCCGCCACACTGATAACATGCGCCGGTGCTGACAAGCTGTGCCTCTGTATGTTTACAGACAAAAGAAAAATCCAGAAATAGATAAAGCTCGAGAAGTCGAAACTCCAGTGGTTTAAAAGGTTTGCCTCGCCTCCTTGGTCCCCAGCATGGGACTCCGGTATCCCGCCGTGAGCCCCCGTGGCACCGCGCGCGCGCGCGCGTGCTGGGGAGGGATGGAGAGCATAAAAGGTAAGGTATTTTGTGTTGTTCACAGTTCTCAAGACCTGTGCAGTGTTGTGACCAAACGAACGATTGGTCTCGTGAGGAACTCAACACTGGAGTGTTGATGTGGACACGAGGAAGTCCGTGCTGGAGTGTTACATACACATATGTCAGTGTAGTGGTAGGTACGTGCGAGTAAAACACATGAGGAGATACACACTACTATCCCACTGTATGGTGTTCATATGCGGTTCACTCATCTGCCTGCATTTAATGCACCTGGTGTGTATAAGGCAGACTTTACATCTGTAGTGTTGTGAACACTTGAAGTGTATCGGGATGTGAACACCGCTGAAGTGTAGTGGAGAGAAATGATCTTAAATACCATCTGAGGCTCATCCACTCTGGTCCCCGCAACACCCTTGGTCCACACGCTTCACTTGCTCAAACTTGGTCCACACGCTTCACTTGCTCAAACTTTGCATCTTCATTCAGCTTTTTTATTTAGTTACTTGAAATGTAGATGTGTTGTGTGTGTGTGTGTATGTGTGTGTGTGTGTGTGTGTGTGTGTGTGTGTGTGTGTGTGTGTGTGTGTGTGTGTCTGTGTGTGTGTCTCTGGTAGACACATCATCAGGTTGTCGCGTCGTCTATACATATCCTTACGTCTTCATTATCCCTCCGCCCGAGCAGGCCACCTCACCTTGACACACCCTCTCTAGACACCCATTACCTCCACCTCCACCTCCACCCTGCTGGTGGTCATCCCTCAGCCTCACGACCGTGTCTCCCTCCCACCTGCCCCCAGGACCTGGTTGAGCCGCCCTTGTCACCGCCACCAGCCCTTGTGTGTCTGTTCAGGCAGAGTGGCTCGTCTCCCCCTTCTCAGTCCTGAGTTTTATCAGTCGTTCATCACCCTCGGTAATATTTCACCCTTCCATTCCACATTCCCCCTGAATATATATATATCTCCACTTTCTCGTTCAGTTGTGCTCTACGTTCACTTACCCGTTCGTCCACCTGCCGTTCTCCTCCTCACGCGTCACACTTCCTGACCCTTAGCTTGATGTATATATCATTATGTCTTATTCCGGCTTAACACAAAAGCTGTTCACGCAACACCAGCTGATTTAAAGCAGGTTTGATTACTGTTGTGTGTGTGTGTGTGTGTGTGTGTGTGTGTGTGTGTGAAGAACTTACCATGCGTTCAGGAACCTTCCTCTAACATGAGTTCTGAAGATATTGCCTAACGTTATTTTCTGTGTGGCGTTATTAGTGTTGTTTCACTAATCCATTAATACCGCATGTATCTCGATTTCTTTTTTCTTTTACGTAACTCCCACAGAGAGAACCATATTTAAGACATGAACTTTCTCTTCAAGAATAAACTAATACTGTCACTTCCTAGAATACAAGTCACTTTACAAGTTAATAAGTTATTATTATTATTATTATTATTATTATTATTATTATTATTATTTATATTATTATTGTTATTATTATTATTATTATTATTATTGTTATTATTATTATTATTATTATTATTATTATTATTACCACGTCCATTATGATAACCAACAATAACAACAAAATTGATGATGATAATAATAATAATAATGATAATAATAATAATAATAATAATCATTATTATTATTATTATTATTATTATTATTAACAACATTCCCTCACTGTCTTTGCACGTGATCTGCCACCTACCCTGTGGCCTGGATTGAGTCAAGTCACCACACACGCTGGACGCCTCCTGCACCACGATCCATTTCCCTGAGGTTTTCCCAAATTCATCTTACCAAGTTTACATTTCCACGTCGCTGCCCCACCGTGGGTAATATCATGGCTCCCCCTCCCGCTCCCTCATCTCCCACATTTACCTCACTTCTCATATCACTCACACGCTCCAGTAAAGCTGTTAGCTCTCATTCTTCGTTTTCTCTGCATGCCGCCATTTACCTCATCGATCTCGCTCGAGAATATTTTTTTGTGTTCAGGAGTTCCAGCTCCCGTTTTCCCCAAGCTCATTACCTCCTCGACATTTGTTTTCTGTCTTCATACCCGTTTTCTTTGCGTATCCAGTTACGGAGGACTATTTTATTTCAGGTAACTCGTCCTCTGCTATTTTCAGTATCATTTTAGAGAGGTTATTATTCCCGATGGGTTTGAATTCTTTCTCTTTTGCACTGTAAAGTTAAAACCCCGAAAAAATATGATAAAATACATGGTTTATATATTTGGCTTTGGATATAGTTATTTTTTTTTTTCATAAAATGATCGAATATCCTACTGCAATTGGTATTCTGTTAGGCAGAAAAATGGTTCAGGAATGATTTCGTGTGCTAGTTCTATTTAAATCATGGGAATGAGAAATCTGCTGATGCTCTAGTATGTTTGCGATGTGATCAAACCCGAGCAGGGCTTGAGTCCCCCAGCCAACCTTCCTCCCCCTTCTTCCGGCAAGTGGACTCTTCCTCAACCGCCCGAGCCCAGACTTTGAAATACCGCCTTCCTAGCTAGCACTGTATTTCGTCAGCTGTTATTATTCTAGCGTTCGTTATACTTTTATCAGATTAGAATTTCCTGCAGAGTGTGAGTATGTAAATAAGTGTCTATGAAGCATTACTGTGTTTGTTAAAGCCTGCAGTGTGTGACTAAATATGGTAGTTTCCTCATGTAATTTATGTCATGTTTATATAATATCCTCATAATAACCAAACTGATCCCCATGTTTCACTTTCAGTATAGATTTTAAATGCATTCATATTTGGGCAGGACATCCACGACTCAAGAGTAAAATGTGAAGACCTTAGGGAAAGGACATTTAATTTATCATTCTAAGAACTACTTTTTAATATTTACGATAAGGGTAATAATTTTCGACATCTAGATACTTTCACGACCTCTAGTTACGAAAGCTGGAAAGAGATATTCGTGTTGCATGCAGTTCGGTTGCATGCAGATGTGGCAACGCCGTCCCCTGCGTTCCCCTGTAGTCTGGTTTCGTGCGTTAGTTATCCTGGCACAGACATATTTTTTTAGTTCGATTTAGGTGTGCAGGAGGAATGCCTCTCTGGCCGTTTGTTTTCCGCTGTAGTTATAGCTGGGTCGGGCCAGCTTCATAAACGACCCCCCAAAAAAAACTTTAATTTAAGTCAACTTAGGGTTATTTTAAGTCAGTCTAAGGTTAAGTCTGCTCCATGTCATTTTCAGTTAGCTTAGATATACTTAAGTCAACTGAGGGTTAGGGAGAGTCAAATGAGGATGGAGTTAATTACTTTCAATCAGCTTAAGATTACACTATGTCACTTGAGAGTTACTTTAGGTTATCACAGGGTTACTTTGAGTCAGTATTGGAGTAAAGAATTCTTTTCATAGGTTTTTTTTTTTTTTTTTTGTATGACCAGTACTGGCTGCTTTAAGAGCCGAATCACCATATTATCTCTATTCCTAGTTGAATTTGTCGTCTTTCTAAACTACCACACGGAGTGGTAGCAAACATGTATGGAACATTAAAAATAACGCTCATATTTCTCGTATAGGCCATACTGCCTGGTTCTTTAGAATATAATCCAACCTCATATTTTATTTTCCCATTCCAGGTAATGCTCAGCTGGGCCATATTTACGAGTACTTTCAGTTTGCTGGTGTTACCCCTGTGAACTGTATATATGCTTGTATTCCTGGTGCTTCTCACCTTCCAATAGTTCTGCACGAGCTAAACTTTAATGAGAAAGTTAACGTGTGGGTCTATTACTTGGGCATATACTGAATGCTATGACGTCAATTGCTCTTAAAAGACCCGTACGGAACTACTAACCTTCCTTTTCCCTAATAGGATTTCTGCAGTTTATACCTGTCTTATCGAGGTCTGGTTGATCCTGCCATTGCCCGAGGGAGGTCGCTGGAAAAGCCAATTATCCGAGTGAATCAGAATATCTTGGCGGATTGGGGGGGAAAAGCATGAGTTCGCCCCGACAGTTTGTAGAGATCTCTGAAAATACTGGAATGAAAGCGACGTCAAAAGGTGCTTTTTATGATGAGTTTATTTGGTGTGTTTGTGACGATGAACATCCCTACAGGATTTAGATTTAGGAATTTGGAGGAGATTTTCATAAGGCGGAGGAGGAGGACGAGGAGGAGCTGTTGTTTTGTTGGATATTAATTGGCAACCACCCATGGGAAGTCATTCGTTCAAGGAGTCAGTTTATGCGTGGGTTGAGCTTCGCCCTGACCAGGAATACATAATGTTTTCTGCTTCCTGCACAGGAAGACACACGGAGTCTTGACTGGTCGAGAATAAAGTTAGAAACTTCCTTGTCGAGAGAAAGATTTCTTTTTTTTTTTCAAGTCTTCCGTGAATAGTGGTAAGCCTTTTGATTTGTGTGGTAATCAGAGGTTATACTTCCCCTAAGTGAGGTGCACTGAAACGCCTGTATAACTACAACCCGTGTGTCATGGTTGAGTGTAGTGTACTGAAACGCATGTATAACTACAACCCGTGTGTCATGGTTGAGTGTAGTGTACTGAAACGCATGTATAACTACAACCCGTGTGGCGTGGTTGATTGTAGTGTACTGAAACGCCTGTGTAACTACAACCCGTGTGTCATGGTTGAGTGTAGTGTACTGAAACGCCTGTATAACTACAACCCGTGTGTCATGGTTGAGTGTAGTGTACTGAAACGCATGTATAACTACAACCCGTGTGTCATGGTTGAGTGTAGTGTACTGAAACGCATGTATAACTACAACCCGTGTGTCATGGTTGAGTGTAGTGTACTGAAACGCATGTATAACTACAACCCGTGTGGCGTGGTTGATTGTAGTGTACTGAAACGCCTGTGTAACTACAACCCGTGTGTCATGGTTGAGTGTAGTGCACTGAAACGCCTGTATAACTACAACCCGTGTGTCATGGTTGAGTGTAGTGTACTGAAACGCATGTATAACTACAACCCGTGTGGCGTGGTTGATTGTAGTGTACTGAAACGCCTGTACAACCAACATATGTGTCGTGGTTGAATATAGCCATGTCATACCATTGCTAGATAACTGCTACTTCTTACAATAGAGGCTTGATGGGAGAATAAAGGAAAACGGTGATCGTATTGATATGAATGGACGAGTATATGAATGATGACGAGTCTGTGGGTCAAGAAAGAGTGATTTTAGAAATATGAAACAGAATGTTGAAGTCGAAAATGTATGAATGCCAGCTGATTCCATAGGATCAGAGCCAAATTTAAACTGTAATGTTTTTTTTTCTCTCTCTCTCTCTCTCTCTCTCTCTCTCTCTCTCTCTCTCTCTCTCTCTCTCTCTCTCTCTCTCTGCATTGCATATCATGGGTTGAGCAGATAAGCCGCATCTTATAGATAATTTCTTTTGTCATCTACATGTCGAGTTGCCGTACAATACTTAGAAGTCACCGGTGGCTTTTATGTTTTGTTAAACGGTGTGTCCATTAAAAGTGACAGATTTAGAAGAATCAGTTAACCTTACCCAGGCTCCTTCAGTGATGCCACATACCCCCTCTCGGTTGGATGTTATCCATCCTTGATGGAAGTGTTAGCAGGACGCTTCGACGTCGACGGAGGTGCTGGCTATAGTGAATCATTGTCGACACAGCTTACTTGTTCACGACCTCTTTGTTCCCTCCTTCACGGGATGTCCCAGCGACGCCATAAGTCTAAGTTAATCGGGTGATGTATGAAGCGAGCCAAACAAACAACATCGAGTACCTAAGGGCCGGGGGGGGTTTAAGGCCTCTTATACCGTGTCCGCCTCTCAAACGCCTTCCATTGTCCCAGAACAGAGGAGCAGTTCTCCGGGACGCAGGAAAAGGAAACGCCATCTTGTGTTTCTGTCATGGTGACCAGAGGCAACGCAGCTGACCGTTGTAGCTTTATTCACTGGTGCTGGGGCAGGTGGTTGTTTGGCCCGCCATCTGTGTCGCCTTCGTCTGAATTCGAATGTTCCGACATCGTTACACAATTCCTTTGGTATAATTATACGCTATATGATATAGTAAGATACTTAGAATGGAGTAGAAAATGGTATAATTATACTCTATATGATATAGTAAAGTACTTAGAATGGAGAAGACAATGGTTTGACTTTGCAGTATAATGCGACTTTTGAAAATTCGAATTAATAGAGAAAATAATCGAAAATCAGGATGCTTTACAAAGGAGGCCCGTTTTTCCTGGATTATATCCCCAGCAGCAAAAAATCTCTGTCTTGACGAAACACTTCATCCAAGGAATGATTCCCTGATATGATAGTCGCAAAACGCACAGATGTGTTCTTCGTTCTACCTTTTTCTTAGTCAGCTTGATGAGTTAAATCAAGATTTCAGTCTGATTAATTAATATAAATTAATAGTTGCAGTCAAGTGATACGTAAAGGTTATTTCTATATACGGGTCGTGGTCTTCTTGAGGAAATGAGTTTATTGAATAACTTGATCCTTTAAGGATGAATAGTGTTTATATATTTGTAGGAGTAAATCTGTCAGATGGATGGCCTTCTGAACTCAGTGGATCATATGGGATTCGAGGCAATTGTATGAGTGCCTATCAAAAATTGTCATCGAGAATATATTGAAAATAATAATAATAGTATTATTAAGATATATAATTTCATCAATTCGTTGATGGGGAAGAACCGTGGCTATAGGAATATCTTGAATTGCGCAAGATGGATCTTAAATGTATATTTTTATATCGTGTGTGTGTGTGTTAAGATGTGGGGCCCCAGACTTCAGTGGGTGCAGATGGAGGTAGATTACGAGAAGTCTATGATTGTTAGTGCGTATGCACCTGGTATCGAGAGGAGTGAGGAAGAAAAAATAATGTTTTAAGAGGAGCTGAGTGAATCCGTCATCAATTTTGATGCGGGAGACCGAATAAGATAGGTGAATTGAACGCAAGACTGGGCGATGTGGCATTTCAAGCAGTTGAAAGTGTTTTTTGGTGAACATTGGGTACATGATAAAGAAGATGAATATGGTAGATGATGTGATGGTAGATGTTGGAGGTTTGGGTCGGGGAGAGAGTTACAGTAAGTGGTTTGATGAAAAGAGAAGAGGTGGTCAAGGTCTACTGTAAGATGCAGTGTGGCAAGGCAGCTTGGGTGGAAATGATTACAGTTAAATTTCTGAAGAAAGGAGGTTACAGTGTTTCATATTGATTAGTTAGGATTACTAATGTATGCAAGTCCCAAGGTGTGGTGCCTGAAGGTTGGCGGAATGTCTGCATAGTGCGTTTGTTTAAAGGCAAGGGAGAACAAAAGTGAATATTCGATTTACAGAGCTGTTTGATGAGTGTGCCTGGCAATTTGTTTAGAAGAGAGGTGATTGAGAGGTTGGTGGTATGCACAGAACATCAGAACTAGGGAGGAATATTGTAGTTTCGAGAGTGGCAGGGAATGTGTGGGTCTGGAGTTTGCTTTGAAGATTCTGTATGAGATATTTTTAGAGAAACAGAAGAATGATAGGGTTTATAGAAATGTTTTGTGGAAGTTATTACAAATATATAGTGTGGGAGAAATAGTGAAGAGGTTTTATCAAGAGATTAAGTTGTATGTGACGGTAGGAAAAGGGGGATGGATGGGTTCAGGTGAAAGTGGCTCTGCGGTAGGGATGTATTATGTCACCATGGATGTTTAATCTGTTATGGATAGGTAGGGGTGGCCTGCTGCTTACGGAGGCGAATTCGAGCGTCATAGAGGAAGGGGTAGATCTGCAGTCTATTGAGGGGGAGGGACTAAGAGGTGATTAAGTAGCTGTTTGCTGATGACGGCAGAAGTTGATGTCTTGAGTTCAGGAGAGTGAGTGAAAGGAGGGGGCTAAGGTCCTGAATGCAGGGAGGAGTGTCTGTGATGACAAAGGTGGGTATATTTTTGGTACAGACAGTACTGTGGGGGCAGCACGGTGCTCCCGACGAAACCTAATGAAGGGTTGATGAGGTAAGACCCTCCCATGTATGTTATATATGCCGCTCGTGCAGTAATCAGACGTGGGCTGAAAACATGGCTTTTCTTTTCATTGTATTTTATTTACATATTTTTCCTGGTCTTTCGTTCCAACAAGAAATTATCTTTGTATGCAAGTTAAGGACTAAGTCAGCCAGTGTATATGATTCTTATAATTTGAAGCATCCTTGACTTCTACATTCTACTGAGCACATATATAGAAGTGATAACCTGTCCCAGTAACTTAGATGTTTCGATGAAAAATTGCGGCGACAAGTAAGGTACCGTTGTGCGTTTTTTGTCTGAACCGAGTCCCGGGTCCTTTATGATAATGTTAGTACGACAGTATTTCAGTCGGGAGAGACCCTAAAAAAATGTGAATACTGTCATCATTGGTTCAGCTTCTCTTGTTGTGGAAGTTCTCAATATCCAGGCTGTCATGTTTTTTTATCATCGAAAATTCGATAGTACATTTTCTTGTGTTCTTTATCGGTAAGGTCATACAACGCCATCATCACTATTTAGCCCTGTACGGCATCTCTCCTGGGTCATAGTCAGTCCTCTTTACGTCCTTTGATTCGATATGTCACTCGATTACGTCGAATGCTTTTTGTAGTGAGTTGAAACTTGTCTCTTTTAGAATACCTTTCCAGCTCCCGGGATCTGTTGGAAGACTTGGGTCACATATGTTTGCAGGTGTTTTTTTTTTCTCGGTTTCTCTCAGTCGGTGAGGTTGCTACACTGGTTCGGCAGGTAACCTTAGAGGGTGCCACACTGCGGTATTGTGTGCAGCTCGTAACGCCTGATATGAATCAGAGGCAGAGTAGGGAAGCAAACACGGTGCCATGGAGGTTGTACCTCACAACACTAAAGGTAGTGGATGTATATGGCTGGGTATTAGTCGTCGGCATCTGTCTGTTAGAATGTCAGACGCTTAGTGTCGTCTTTGATCCATTTGCGAGCCTTTTAAATGTCGTCCTTGATCCATTTTCGAGTCCTTTTTATGTGCTACCGTTCCACGGTCACATTTGCCAGAGGGCCTTTTAAAGTCTTTGTCAATAACATCAGAATTCGCCCCTTTCCCCCCCACGGCGGGTTCAACAGTAAGGTCTGGGCATAATGGTCGACCAGTTGTGAATAACGGGATCACCCTCCTCTGTATCGTGTTGTCCTGGGTTTCCTATATTGCCTGACCCCCCCACTCTCTCTCTCTCTCTCTCTCTCTCTCTCTCTCTCTCTCTCTCTCTCTCTCTCTCTCTCTCTCACCCACGGTGCTTTGGCGAAAAATATTATGAAATACGTTTTCAGTTCAGCTGGCCTGTATTTATTTTAGAGGCTCTATGCTCTCCATTTTATAGAGGAACCATGTCAGATTTAAAGGGGGAAGAAAAAAAAAAAGAACCCTGTAAGGTCGAATTGAAAATGTCTGTCCTAGTAACAGTCTGATACATGGTATACCGGCGGTGGTTTTCTTAAAGTCGTTTAGAGGAAAATTGATTTTTGATGTGTGTCGGTATTTTTTTTTTGGAGGGGGAAGGGCAGCTCATGAAGAGATCTGCTGAGTCGTCAGGCCAAAAGAAATTGTTATGGGGTCATCTGGGTTCCTGCCCCTGCTACTGTCCTTACTACTGGCTGGCTCGAAAATTGAAGGAATATAAAGCATGAAAAAGGTAAGGATTTGTATGTCTGTCTATCTCTATCCATGTCTTTCTGTCTGTCCTTATATGTATATCTGTCATTCTCTTTATCTATATCTGTCTTTATTTATATATCTATCTATCTATCTATCTATCTATCTGTCTATCTATATATGTATATATATATATATATATATATATATATATATATATATATATATATATATATATATATATATATATATAGATAGATATAGATGTGTGTGTGTGTGTGTGTGTGTGTGTGTGTGTGTGTGTGTGTGTGTATTTGTGTGTGTGTGTGTGCGTGTGTGTGTGTGTGTGTATGTGTGCGTGTGTGTGTGTGTGTGTATTTGTGGGTGTGTGTGTGTGTATGTGTGTGTGTGTGTGTGTGTGTGTGTGTGTATGTGTGTGTGTGTGTGTGTGTATGTGTGTGTGTGTGTGTGTGTGTGTGTGTGTATCACTCGCAATACCATTATCGTCATTTACTGTTACTGATAGGTAATTAATCATTTGGTTAGAACGAGGTATGACGCATCGTTAAGTCAAAATGAGTTGTGGTGATAAGCAAGATGAAATATTCCCATGACGAAGGTGGTTGTGTTTATAAAGTCAGATCTAGTGAGCACACTTCAGCTGAACCCTGCAATATTCTTATCTTTTTCTTGTTATTGTCGTTTTGACTCTGGAATTGAATATTTGTCTGGTTTTCTTCGCAAGTTAGCAGCTTCCAGAAATTTGAAACGTGAATATTGAATAACCTGTCAGAACGTTGGTTTGTTTATGAATGAGGTCACTCCGTCCTTGGACAACAAAGCCAAGCTCAAATAATTGCCATTTAGAGCGACCTAATTAGCATCCTGCAGTTTGATGATATCATTAAAATTAGCAATCTGGTGCCACAGGACACATGTTGAGGGGGACACATGTTTTTGTAAAAGTTCATCAAAACAACTTTTTACCTGTCTCTTTGGGACGCTTGGCGGAGTTTATTTTTTCTTTTTTTTCTTCGTTTCAAAATTTGGATTTGACTCATTGCGTTTATTTTGATTTGGATAGCTTGAAGTTGTACTATGGTGGCATGATGATGTACGGGGCTTTGAAACGTTTCTCACCAAATTCTTTTGTTGAAGTATTTGATCTATAGATAATTTAGGTTTTGATTTAGGAAATATTTCTAACGCCAATACTACATGGAATGGTAAAAGATGAATCTGGGTCTAGTAAAGTGCTTCCCTCCCTTCCTGTGTTTACAGAATTCCTATTCAAAGTTTTAAGCTCACGGTCGCGTGTGTTTCTCATCAGAATGAGTCTGTAACCTCTGAGACGATGGTTTGAGACTTTGACTGACCTCCAGTTCATCTGGGAAGTATTGCGAAGTACGCTAATCATCAGCATATCGCTTAGATTGGTGGACGAAATGTTGTCTGAAGTTCTGGCGTATGGATAGAGCTGTAGAAGTAGTGCCTCCATCATTAACTGGTTCGTTTGGAAAGTCTCGTAGGGAAACGTATGCCAGCGAGGGATGGTTTCGATAGGGGCAACATTATCTTCAATCCTCTTGATCTCTCTTTAAATGGAGAGGAAGGATGGAGGGGGCACTTTAACAGATTGGTTGGGTGTTCCTCAAGGGTTCCTGCCTTCCTGTCGTTACGTGAGCCAACGCTGTAGACTTGATCGAAGCCTCTGACATGATAAAGAAAAATGTGAACGTGAAAAATAGGTCGGAAATTTTACTGTTTACCGCAAATACTTTATATATATATATATATATATATATATATATATATATATATATATATATATATATATTTTTTTTTTTTTTTTTTTTTCTTTTAAACTATTCGCCATTTCCCGCGTTAGCGAGGTAGCGTTAGGAACAGATGACTGGGCCTTTTTTTTTTTTTTTACATACATTATATATATATATATATATATATATATATATATATATATATATATATATATATATATATATAATGTGTGTAAGGCTTGTGTACGAGTAGGAAAATAGGAAAGTGATTGGTTCTCAGTGAATGTCGGTGTGCGGCAGGGGTGCGTGTGTCTCCATGGTTGTTTAATTTGTTTATGGATGGGGTTGTTAGGGAGGTGAATGCAAGAGTTTTGGAGAGAGGGGCAAGTATGCAGTCTGTTGTGGATGAGGAGTCTTGGGAAGTGAGTCAGTTGTTCGCTGATGATACAACGCTGGTGGCTGATTTGGGTGAGAAACTGCAGAAGCTGTGACTGAGTTTGGTAAAGTGTGTGAAAGAAGAAAGCTGAGAATAAATGTGAATAAGAGCAAGGTTATTAGGTACAGTATGGTTGAGGGACAAGTCAGTTGGGAGGTAAGTTTGAATGGAGAAAAGCTGGAGGAAGTAAAGTGTTTTAGATATCTGGGAGTGGATTTAACAGCGGATGGAACCATGGAAGCGGAAGTGAGTCACAGGGTGCGGGAGGGCGCGAAGGTTCTGGGAGCGTTGAAGAAGGTGTAGAAGGCGAGAACATTATCTCGGAAAGCAAGAATGGGTATATTTGAAGGAATTGTGGTTCCAACAGTATTATATGGTTGCGAGGTGTTGGCTATAGATAGAGTTGTTCGGAGGAGGGTGGATGTGTTGGAAATGAGATGTTTGAGGACAATATGTGGTGTGAGGTGGTTTGATCGAGTAAGTAATGAAAGGCGTGCGAGGAATAGAGTGATTTGGAACGATGTGATATACGGGGTCGACGTGCTGTCAGTGGATTGAACCAGGGAGTGTGAAGTGTCTGGGTACATTAAACCATGGAAAGTTTTATGGGGTCAAGATGTAGAGAGGAAGCTGTGGTTTCGGTGCATTATATATGGTAGCTAGAGACTGAGTGTGAACGAATGTGGCCTTTGTTGTCTTTTCCTAGCGCTACCTCGCTCACATGCGGGGGAAGGGGGGTACCATTTCATGTGTGGCGGGGTGGCGACGGGAATGACTGCGGGCAGCAAGAATGAATATATACATGTGTATGTATGTATATGTCTCTGTATGTATATATATATATATATATATATATATATATATATATATATATATATATATGTATACATTGAAATGTATAGGTATGTATATGTGGGTGGGTTTGGGCCATTGTTTCGTCTGTTTCCTTGCGCTACCTCGCTAACGCGGGAGACAGCGACAAATATTAAAAGAAACAAAAAGAAATATATATATATATATATATATATATATATATATATATATATATATATATATATATATATATGTGTGTGTGTGTGTGTGTGTGTGTGTGTGTGTGTGTGTGTGTGTGTGTGTGTGTGTGTGTGCTCCTGTGAGTCCACGGGGAAAATGAAACACGATAAGTTCCCAAGTGCACTTTCGTGTATTAATCATATCATCAGGGGAGACACAAGAGAGAAATATAACCGTCAGTTGATATACAACGAAGAGACGTAGCTAGGACGCCATTTGGTAAACATGCGATTGTCCAAGACAGACAACGAGCGTATCATAAACTTATTATGTTGACAAGAAGGTGAATTGTTTACAAATTTTACTAACTATAAAGTTATCTAATTTGTATAGACCTTCACTAATATCAAGATTATAATTCTTTGTGTATTCAATAATAGAAAAATCAATGATATTTCTCGTTGTACCGGAGTGAGAGTTCATAACTGAGATGGCATTACCCCACTCAGTACAATGATCATAGTTTCTAACGTGATTAATCAAGGCATTTGATTCTTGTCGTGTTCTTCTACTATATTTGTGTTGCTTAAAAATAACAGAAAGATCCTTACCAGTCTGCCCAACATAAAACATATCACAATTTCTACATGGCACTTTATAGATGCACCCAGGAGAATTTTCTGATGAGTTCCTGATTAAGATATTCTTTATAGTATTATTGTTGCTGAAGGCAACATTTACATTAAATTATTAAAGCAACATAGGAAGTAAAGTAAAATTATTATTAAAAAGGGAGAACTCTATAAAAAGATTTCTTTGCTAACTTAAGGGATTTATTAATGAAGGATCTTGGGTACTTTAACTTAGATCCAATATAATATATTTTCTCAAACTCATCAACATACTCTGGACTGCAAATACGTAATGCCCGAAGGAACATAGATTGAAATGATGATAATTTAACATTGGTGGGTTTTCTGTATATGCTAAATTAAAACTTGTTTCCTTGCCTATGTATCATGCAGTCTAAAAATGGTATCATATAGTTATTTTCATTTTCTATAGTAAATTTGATGGAAGGTACTAAATTGTTAAGTAAGGGGAGAAATGTTTGTAAATTTTCATATGTTGGCCAAACACAAAGAACTTCATTTACATACTTAAACCATATTGCATTAGAAGATTAGATATCCTTTAGTAATTTTGTTTCAAAAAATTCCATATAAAGATTACTTAGTACAGGTGAAAGAGGGTTACCCATTGCCATACCAAATTTTTGAGCATAATAATCTCCATTAAATTGAAATACACAGTCTTTTATACACAATTTTATCAGTTCAATGATATATATGTATACCTTCAGTGTGCCAGATTAGTTCTACCATGAAAGATATTTTTCCAGTATTCGAAATATATTTCCAGGTTATGGAGATGGCTAGGACAAAGTCTGTGATGACTGTAGCTCCTCTGAAAGATATGTATGCTTTTGAAAGAACATAAACTATACAGAGCAGTTGCTTGAACTATAGAGTGAACTGCTTCACAATTTATGTGATAACAAGGACAGGGTTTGAGATAACCTTAGATCTTGATGTTTACCATCAGTAAAAAGAAAATAGAATAGAAAACACCCAGCATACGAAGTGGTTCTTGTTACTGTAAAGATGATAACTACACCAATTATCTAGGCTAGACCGAACATGTAGGATCCATAACTGATTACCTTCGCTGGAGATATACATAAATGCACGGAAGAAAAAAAAGAAAACGAGGCTCTTTTCCTCCCGGGCCGAGCCCATAAGCGTCATCCATGATCAACCTCTTGGTGCAAGATGGATGCGTTACCTTCCCATTGTGAACGACTGAGCAAAGACTCCAGAAGGATCTGCTCTTCAGAATAATTAGATACTCGAGTGTACTTGTGGCTGCCAGAGCACTGAATGCTGTTGTGAATAGGCGAGTTCATTGATAACTCGTAGGTGGAAGACGTTGAGAGAATATTTATATTAACTACAGCAGCTAATGTGGTGCAAAAGAACACATAAGGCGGAACATATGGTTGGAATAGTATAGATGTTGATAGATCTACAACTATAGATGAAACGGAACTTATAAACGTTTGGATGAAGGAGGTTCTTGAAACTGTATAGCTTGTAGGAAACATAGAGTAATTCATAAGGTAGGAAAGATGATTGGAAACATTATAAAGGATAATAGGTACAGAATAATGATTAAGATGATGCATATTGTAGAAACACAATAGATTGTAAGACATACATATTGGGTGAATAGGATACGATTATAGATATTCATTAGGACTTTTACGAATGATAACAGATACAGATTAAAGAGAATATTATAGAATACAAGACATGCATGATTATGAATACATGATAAAATACAAGATATTCATCATTATGTATACATGACGGAATACAAGACATGCATCAATATGTATACATGATGGAATATAAGACATGGATCATTATGTATACATGATGGAATACAAGACATGCATCATTATGTATACATGATGGAATACAAGACATGCATCATTATGTATACATGATGGAATACAAGACATGCATCATTATGTATACATGATGGAATACAAGACATGCATCATTATGTATACATGATGGAATACAAGACATGCATCATTATGTATACATGATGGAATACAAGACATGCATCATTATGTATACATGATGGAATACAAGACATGCATCATTATGTATACATGATGGAATACAAGACATGCATCATTATGTATAAGGTGGAAGATATTATTGGAACGTTATTGATCGACCAAAAGTTCAGGAGTCAGGTTAAAGTTGCTCTTCGTACATGCGACGATGATGATGATGAGTTGATAGAATTATAAGAAATAGTTTGTAAAGGTTTAGTAAAATCGTCCATGACATGTTAAAGGTAATGTTAGAGCTCGTTAACTACAGTCCATCATGACTGACGCAGCTGGGGTAAGTTATAAAGATGAGAAACAGACTATGAGAATCAGAGATACCATATTAAACCCAGACAGGTCGGGTCAGGAGAGAGGGATGACCTCGATGATAAACAACGAGTTAAGTGATGGAGTGTGATGTTGTCAGAGTGTTTGGTCACGCTGGGTGTTATGTAGTGTGAGAGACGTATTAAAGTGTGTACTTTTCCTACAAGTGAAATCTTAAAGAAGGGTCATTTTCATTGCTGGTTTACAAATCCCAAGAAATTCTATATTTATCAAATTGTTGTAAAGTAGGTTTAATTTCATATTTCTGATCGTTGGATTGTAGCTGTTTCGGTTTTTTTGATTCTCTGTTTATTATCCAAGAATGTGCTTGATATTCTCTAGCTTTATATGTTTACACTTCAGTAGTAGGTCTGTCCATAGGTTGGTTGAATCTCTTTTCTCGGAGCTCATTGATGGTAGTTTCACACGTTTTAATATTGTGCAAATGTAGAATTTCATCTTTTATTTGTTTCCTTTTGATTCTCTTTTGTTAGCATTTTTTTGATGAGCTAATGAAAATTTGTGTTTACATTAATTTTCTTTCTTGTATTTCTGATTACTAGTTGCAATAACGAGACATTATGGAGATAAAGTAGTGATTGAATGTAGACTTTTGTTGGTTCCTTTTTTTTGTTTACTTCCCTCAGACTTTTGATACATTTGATACATTTCATGATAATGACTGGATCTGCTCTTGCCTGTTTGCTGTATTATCCCCGCTTCAGATTTATTTTATAAGCTCTTTACTGATCCCAGTTTTCATGCTCTGACAGCCCCGTCATGCTGTATTGTGCTCAAGACCTTCTTGGCCTGTTGTACGTTCAGGTAAAATGTCATCTTCTACCGTCGTGTGTGTGTAGATCAGTCTCCCCGGCTTGACCCACGTCCACCCAGCTGGAAGGCAGGAGCCACCGCCACCACCACCTCTCTCTCTCTCTTGAGTGAGGGAGTCCACGTGATCGATCAGGGATGACAGTGACCACGACAGTCCCATGTGTACTGTGGTCATCTCCTCACTGACCCTCGCGGACACTCTCTGTAGGCCTGAGAAAGGAATGGCTGACTACCACCAAAATTCGTAAATTGCTCTCCCTTGTCTCTTCCTTTTTCCCCTGTCGATGATTTCTCTATATTTAAGATAAATGCTCGGCCCTGATGTGGACATCTGTCCGTTGCTGGAGACTCGAACGTGGTATATAATTCTTCTATGCTGATCTGCCATTTTCCTCGTTAGAGAGGTAGTAACAGGAACAGAACCAGAATACGAATTCGTTTCCTCACATCCGCTCTCGAGCTGTCCTGTATGATGCACCGTAACTAAAGTCCTTCCCTTCCACAGCCATGCCCACAGACCTTTGTATGATTTCCCCTGGCCGCTTCATATTCCCTGGATCAGCCCATTGATAGCACGTTGTCCCCCGAGTATCACATGGCTCCAGTTCGTTCTATCCCGTGCACGCCTCATACTCTCCTAGGAACACGTTCTGTCCCCGACAGCTTAACACACCCGGTCCCACGTCTTCTGAGGTTTCCCTCTCCTCCTCCTTCCTGCCACATCTGACGCACATGTCCTGCTAGTCAGTCTCGTCGGGCTAATCTTCCCCCGTAAGTCCGAACCCCTCTCAGCACACCCACCTCTGCTCTCTCAGACAGACGCTGCGTACTGCACACATTCTCTCTCTCTCTCTCTCTCTCTCTCTCTCTCTCTCTCTCTCTCTCTCTCTCTCTCTCTCTCTCTCTCTCTCTCAACCCTTCCTCACACCATCTTTTGTCTTCATCCATTACATTTCCAGCACCTCCACGTTCTCTCGTACTGTTGTATGTAGGGCCCACTACAGTGCCGTCAGACATACCCATGTTTGCCCTTAACAGAAAGTGAACTATCCCTCCATACACCCGTCACCCACAGTGTGTGGTTCACGAAGCTCTCATAACTCCGTCCGCAGCACCCTCCATCACCCCTCTCGGGGTATCTGAAACTTTCCTGTATGGCATGGTGGAAGGATCGAGTTGCTACAAAGGGATTATACATTTTTCAAGGTTAAGGGGAAGGCGAGGAGCAAGCAGTTGGAGTTCATGTGGCCGAGCTGTGTGGGATGGGATGCTGTTGCTGCTGCTGCGGCAGAGTTGGTGCCTGCCTGGTCGCTGCTCCTGAGTGACCTTAGCCCTCTAGTAAACACGTCGACGTAAGCCGTTGATACAGACGCCTACCTCCATGAATAGCCCTGCTCGTTAGTATGCGGGAAAGATGCTCGAGTTCGTAAAGGTATATTGAAAAACTTTTGTCGGCATTCCGCTCCTCCAGGACTTTAAAGTTGGCAAGTTTCACTAATTAGTTAAACTGCACAGTGTTTTGTTGACCTCTGTGTCTCATGGGTGTGTACCTCATGATGTTCCTTTCGTTATGTATGTGGCTCGTCTTCAAGACCTGGATATCTGTCTATCTATCTATCTATCTATTCTATATTTATCTCTCTATCTATCTATCTATCTATCTATCTATCTATCTATCTATCTATCTATCTATATATATATATATATATATATATATATATATATATATATATATATATATATATATATACTTTCATGTTTCTCTCTTGACCACACACCCACCAGCTATTATACTTTTGAACTTAACTTGTATATAACCTCAACAGGACACGAGTTAACGTTACGAATATGGTGGATGCCACCTCCATATTCGCCGTGGTTTATCAGGTGTCTGAGCTTGTTAGTATTTGATGCGCGTGTGTAGATTGTCCTCATGCTGGAAGTGCCTCCTCCTCCTCCTCCTCCTCCTGCTATTCAGGACGCAAGTGCACATATAGCGTTATGCTTCCCCTGCCTGGCTGTTCACGTGCCGGGAGTTGTGTGCGATGTCGTTGGTGTGTGTGTGTGTGTGTGTGTGTCCGCTGATGTTGCTGGGTAGCACCGCATCTCCCTGAGGTCCTCGTTGGTTTCGGTGTTTGATATTGAGCTCGGGAGGTTCCTTGCAGTACAGAATATAGTGTCCTTTATCATGCCTTTGTGGGTGTGTTGTGCCTCGTCTGGGTCGTCGATGATTTTTGAGGATGTGCGGTTGGGCAACTCACTGTCACGTCCTCTGATAAAGGTGTACAGAGAACTTCAGAACGCACTAATGCAAGAGTGAGTGTTCCTTTTATGTCTGACGGAGAGGTTCGGTGTTGAAGGTGTGTGGGGGTTTTGCCTGACGTCGGAGAATGCGTGAAAGAGTGTAAGGAAGTGAGTAAAAACATTAATGGACTGTGAGAGGTGGGTGAATGACGGAGCTTACGTACCTGGCCACGAGAGGAGTATGGAAGAGAGGCGAGTGTTTTGGGAGGAGCTGAGTGAGTGTGGGCGAGCTTCGCCGTACAGCCCATCAGTAAAGTTGAGTCTGGATATGTTCAACCGTTGTTTTTTTCTACAGGTATATATTACTACCGTCATGAAGTGCCGACGATTAAGGTGTGTCCAAATGTAGTGTGTATTGTATTGTATGTGTGTATGTATGTATGTATGTATGCATATACTGTATGTATGTAGTGAACCTAACTGTGGCGCCTGCTGGTGTGGCAGGTACATGACCGTGATATCCCCTGCTGTAGGTGAGAAGTATGCACTGTTCCTGATACTGGTATTCACTAGGATGTGTGTGTGGCATGCTGGAGTATGTGGGCAGCGCTGTGTTGCATATCCCGAGAGAGAGAGAGAGAAAGAGAGAGAGAGAGAGAGAGAGAGAGTGTGTGTGTGTGTGTGTGTGTGTGTGTGTGTGTGTGGAAGTCGTACGTCTGGCAATGACGAAATTGCTTGGGGCGACATCTCACTGTGCTGGTGAAGATATCGTACCGTGTCTGACTGTTGCACCCAAGGGTTAAGGTGTATTTTCTTTTCCAACATTGATGCCCATTGAAGGAGGTCTACATTGACATGTTAGACCGTGGTGTCTACTGGAGGAGGTGAGGAGTATTTCTATCTGACTGTGGTAACCGTTGGTGAAACTCCGTAGTCGATTAACAGGGTCGAGAATTGATCATTTTTCCCCCTAGTCCTAACTTAATACCGTTTGTTTTGGCTTAGTAAATTGATTATATCTCGCTCGAATCAGAATTATTTCAATGTTTTATTCAATAAACAGAAAATAGAATAAAGCATATATATATATATATATATATATATATATATATATATATATATATATATATATATATATATATATATATATATATATATTTGTGTAGGCAAGATGGATGAACTAGCTATATGTCTCCATCCAGTAAGCGATATGCCAAGGATACGACACTCCTGGGACCATCGAACTTACACCCCAACATAAGATAGCAGTGGACATATGCACGGGAGTAAATAAGCAGATGGTACGATGAGGAATGAATTGACTTGCGAGATCAAGCCCACTACTAACTTATGGTCTTCAATAAAGCTTAGTGATATCTGGTACACTGTTCAGTAGAGGACACTTTAGCACTGCACGAGAAATGATACCTTTAAACTCACCAGACTTCCATACACCATTTGAATATACGCTTCCCTCTATAAATATTTATGCGTGTGTTACCATATATATATAGGCCTCGTTGCACTGGGACCTGCAAATTGAGCGCACTTTATGGAGATATTGGAATATATATATATATATATATATATATATATATATATATATATATATATATATATATATATATATATATATATATATAATTATTGTTATTATTATACTTTGTCGTTGTCTCCCGCGTTAGCGAGGTAGAGCAAGGAAAAAGACGAAAGAATGGCCCACCCCACCCACATACACATGTATATACATACAAGTCCACACACGCACGTATACATACCTATACATTTCAACGTATACATACATATATATACACAGACATATACATATATACACATGTACATGATTCATACTTGCCTTTATTCATTCCCATTGCCATCCGCCACACATGAAATGACAACCCTTTCCCCCCGCACGCGTGCGAGGTAGCGCTAGGAATAGACAACAAAGGCCACATTCGTTCACATTTAGTCTCTAGCTGTCATGTATAATGCACCGAAACCACAGCTCCCTTTCCACATATAAGCCCTACAAAACTTTCCATGGTTTACCCCAGACGCTTCACATGCCCTGGTTCAATCCATTGACAGCACGTCGACCCCGGTATACCACATCGTTTCCAATTCACTCTATTCCTTGCACGCCTTTCACCCTCCTGCATGTTTAAGCCCCGATCGCTCATAATCTTTTTCACTCCAACCTTCCACCTCCAGTTTGGTCTCCCACTTCTCCTCGTTCCCTCCACCTCTGACACATATATCCTCTTGGTCAATCTTTCCTCGCTCATTTTTTCCATGTGACCAAACCATTTCAATACGCCCTCTTCTGCACTGTCAACCACACTTTTTTCATTACCACACTTCTCTCTTACCCTTTCATTACTTGCTCGATCAAACCACCTCACACCACATATTGTCCTCAAACATCTCATTTCTAGCACATCCACCCTCCTGCGCAAAATCCTATCTATAGCCCATGCCTCGCAACCATATAACATTGTTGGAACCACTATTCCTTCAAACATACCCATTTTTGCTTTCCGAGATAATGTTCTCGCCTTCCACGCATTTTTCAACGCTCCCAGAACTTTCGCCCCCTCCCCCATCCTGTGACTCACTTCCGCTTCCATGGTTCCATCCGCTGTCAAATCCACTTCCAGATATCTAAAACACTTCACTTCCTCCAGCTTTTCTCCATTCAATCTTACCTCTCAGTTGACTTGTCCCTCAACCCTACTGTACCTAATAACCTTGCTTTTATTCACATTTACTCACAGCTTTCTTCTTTCACACACTTTACCAAACTCAGTCACCAGCTTCTGCAGTTTCTCACCCGAATCAGCCACCAGCACTGTATCATCAGCTAACAACTGACTCATTTCCTAAGCCCTCTCATCCACGCCAGACTGCATACTTGCCCCTCTCTCCAAAACCCTTACATTCACCTCCTTAACAACCCCAGTCATAAACGAAAACAACCATGGAGCCATCACGCACCTCTGCCACAAACCGACATTCACCGAGAATCAATGACTCTCCTCTCTTCCTACTCTTACACATGCCATACATCCTCGATAGAAACTTTTCACTGCTTCTAGCAGCTTAAGTGCCACACCATATATTCTTAATTATATATATATATATATATATATATATATATATATATATATATATATATATATTCTTTCATACATGTTCTTTATTTCCCGCTTGAGCGAGATAGCGTCAAGAACAGATGATAGAGCCTTAGTGTGAAAAATCCTCACTTGGCTCCTTGAACTGTTCATTCTTCCGGAAAGTAATACAGGAAGCGAGGGTTTCCAGCCGCCCGCTCCTGCCTCTCGCAGTCGCCTTCTACGACACGCAAGGAATACTTGGGTAGTATTCTTTCTCCCCTATCCCCAGGGATAATATATCTATCTATCTCTCTCTATCTCTCTCTCTCTGTATCTCTATCTATCTATCTATCTATCTATCTATCTATCTATCTATATATATATATATATATATATATATATATATATATATATATATATATATATATATATATATATATATATAGAACAACGTTGGTACACTGGTATTTCTAGTACATGCTCCCAGCAGTAACTGTCGTGAAATTAAGACAGAACCTTTACCCTGGAGCAGAAAAGATACGACCTTTGTGTATAATGGCCTGACCTTTCTCCTGGTCCATAAGGACGAGGCCGAAAGGTCACGCCAACATATCCAAGGTTGAAGCCGTCGTGCCGAATGATCGTTCCGTCTTGCTCAAAGGGGTCGTTCCCTCATGGTCGCTCACATACCCCGGACTCGGAGACCGTACAGCACCCGAAATCCTACAACACATTGTTACAGGAATTCATGAAGCGCAGGACTTCGGCTCATGATGCACTGGTTTCCTTTCCTAGTCTCCTGGGTACATAAGAGGAACACTTTATTCACATACCCTGTTTTTCTTTGGAATCAACAACTACAGTGGTATTGAGACATTATATTTAAGACTCATTTTACATTTTTCTTACCATCACCCAATAGACGTGAGGACAGTCTGACTTATATGGCTTTTTTTTTTCTTGCTAGCAGTCTTCTCTAGTCTTGTGAGGTAATCTAGAGAAAGAGGAAGGGGTCATGTATTTTATCTCATAAGAAATAGTATCAAATGGCCATTCAAATTGCGTGTTCAGTTTGCCAGACGTTCCTGATACACCTGTTCACTTTGAACATATTTCACAACTGTTTTGTTGAGAAACTGTATGTTAATGTGGGTAAATCTCCAGCCTGACGCTGTAAACTGCTCTCGATGCAGCTTACAGACCTGTAGAATTTTAATTTAGTCCAGTGGTGCATGTGTACCAGTAACTAGTGGTCACACTGGAATACCTACGTGTTGATCACAGTGACATGTTATCCTGCTCATATGAAAACCGTGCCCGTTTCAGTCCTCCTCACCGCCGTAGTAAAGACAAAAACCCGCTATATGTTCCATCCCTCAAACGATCGCATACTTTTAAGTAAGGTATCACACATTCCTTTGTCTCTCTACTCCTTACACGACAGTAATATCAAGTAACGATACTGCCATGGTGTACACAACACCATAAAGTCAAGTATTTATATGAAATCTGTGACAGTATGACGTCCTGTTGCAAGAGTTGCATTTCACATCACTTGAAACATATGCATATGTATAACTTTTTTTTTTTTCGAAGCACTTTATTCATGGCTGCAGTGTGCTCACGCGCTCTTCTAGGACCCCGTCGCGCGCACGTGATTATAACATCCTCGAACCAAACCCGCTGGTGGAGTGCTCAGGACGACCGTGTCCTCTGGGGTCAAGGGAAGGTACTCCACACCACACCACACCACACCACTTGCCCTCGGGAGCAGCATGTCTCTCCTCATTCAGCAGCATCGCACTGGCGCGACCCTTCCTCATTAAGAGGCTTTGGATTCATCCTGCGAACTGCCACGAGTGGGATGGGTCCTTCTCCCTCACAAGTTATAATTGATAGCGCACCACCGCTGACGGTAGTATATGATCCCTGCAATACCTGTTGTTCCTCTGAATGTTATGCCTCCCCTCCTGTTGTGTCCTCCGTCTATCTCCCTTATTGATATGCGATAACACGCAGTCTCACGAATAACCCTGGGGGTCTGAGGTTCTTACCTGTGGTACAAGACGCTGGCGTCTCCAGCGATCGTCGCCTCTGTGGTACATGCTGTCTGGCCAGCTTGTGGTTGTAGCGCCAGAGGAAGCTTCTCTCATCTCAGTCCTAGGGATTCAAGCTTGTAGCCTAGGAGACAATTAATGAGGTGATGAACCAGTCACAAAAGGAAGCCTAGTGCTGTACACTGCTAATGACGAAGACAGTCTGTTCTCGGGCCACTGTCTCGTGTGAAGGGGCAGAGTGCGCGTCAGGCCATGAGGAATATATGTGAATTGTTCACGTATTTACTTCCACCGTGAATTATATCATAGAAAGCATAAGCCTCTTACGTGGAAACGTTTTTAGAATTTCTACCCTGGACGCATTGTAGGAGCCTTAAGACCCAAACGTATGGACAACTTCTACCTCTACCTCTACATAAACATTAAACCTACAGGCCACTGCATATATGGCACACCTAGCGATATAATTCTTCACACGGCCACACAGTACCTCCCAGGTACCGGGGGTTCAGAGTCCTCTCTACATCCTCTTGCCTCCAGTTATTATAACATTCCCCAAACTTCGGGTTGTCAACACCATCTGGGTAGCTGAATTCCATCTCCCCTGGTAGTGACAGACTGTTGCATCCCGTAATGTGAACGTGCTTCTAATCCTTTCATCTCTTGTCTCATCCATTGCAGAACCTTTTAGTTTCCCACGTAAATACGGTTTTATAGATAGATCCCTCTCCAGTATGGTGTTCTTCCTCTTCGCTTATTTCCCCCATTATAGAACCACTGTCCCACCAACCATATGTAGATATCCTCATCTATCCAAGCTCTCCACTATTGCTTGACCTTTTCTTGCCGTTATTATCCTCCAAGGGGAAAAAATATTCCCGTTCTTTCTTCTTTACTTTGTCTATCTTGTCTCGACTTCAAGAGCTCAAACGGATTTTTGTCAGTAAACATTGGAGGTCTCGTATCGTGCACGTAGTCAGCAAGCATATCCGTCGTTTCCCATATACATGTGTCACCATTTCATGAAGATGTGATCAGAAGTATTCTTCTCAGACCTACTGAATTCTCTGCTGGTGTGTGTCACACAGTGCGACTTATTCAACACCATCATGACATGCCTTAGATCTTATATACATGCCTTCTTGTTTGAAAAGAATTCCTGTTGAAATCTGAAGACTTTAGCATAAGGGACCGTGTCAGCTTGCCCCTTTACACTTGGAAGTGCATGCCTTCCTGCGCATTCCGCCTATGGGCCAAACTCTCATTCAGCAAAGGGGTCACAATGCGAGCGATCTTTAAAAGAAAAAGGAGACTTACAGAAAGACCAAATTCCCTCAAAAGCTCGCAGTGCTTTCACAGTGTTCGGCCTTTACCATTTCCTTCAATGCCTCTGTGGTCTGTGGGTCTTGCACAGTCCCTTCTCGGAGACTGCAGGTTCCAAATATCTGATCTTTAATATAAGCAGATGGCATTTTCCTGGAATCGTCCCGCCAGACCATGTTCTTGCTACTTCACAATTATCTCCCGTAATCTTGGAGATTACTTCTATCGCATATGAGAATGATATGAGATCATCAAGGCGAGCTAGCACGGTCGTTTCAGAGCATACCCTCCCTAGTTGCCTCTCCTCACAATAATCTGTAACCTTGCTTTGGAGTTGTACAATCCCTTGGGTCAGAAACTCGTACAGAAAAAGAAGGTTCAGTCGCTTGAAGAGACATCGTGTCCGGCTGGTGGCTTTGACTCCTGGAATCTGCCACACAAACGAAGCTCTTATCGACTTGGAGTGCCCTTATGTGAATGACATTGGGCAATATTGATACTCAGAGTCGCTCCTTCAGGGTCCAGACGATGAGACCCCCTCCCATTTGGAGATTGTCTTCTTATCTTTTTTTCAGTCAACAAATAGACGAAAGAAATACCGGCCAGTCAAAGGTAAGAACAAGATCACTCGATCTGGGAATGATCCGCAGTATGTGTAAACAGATCTTACCATTATGAACCTGATGAAGAGTGTGGTTCAATATCTGACTCTCCACCAAGGCCTGAGCAGTGTACACCCTGACTGTCCGCACATCAGACTAATCTCCAAAGACTGTGAGGAATTGTGTACACTGTTACCATCCAAAGACCCGAGACTAATGACGATGAAGAAGACCCCATTCATAAGTAGTCTGCAATTGTAACGAATTTATGAACATAATTCCATCAGTTTTTTTATTTTGATGGACCCACATTAGGTCTTGTTAGTTATACATGATTGACTGGAAGAGTTATCGCCTCCTGTGTTACGTAGTCCCAAGGAAAGGTAAACGATATTTGCTTTTGAACCTTAACAAATATATTTAGTACACACCGTTCAGGAGAGCTCAGTAATTAATTATGTCTCCAGGAAGTTACTAGGGGAGAAGTGTGGCAGTTCTGTAAGGTGTCAAGTCGCTGTACCTCTGTATCCTTCTCTAGCCAAAATCATTCATCTCCAAAGAGTAGAACAGTTTTCTGGTTATGCAGTCTGTCCTCCAGTGAATTTCTTTACTGACAGCAAGACGGCTTCTCGAAATGCATGGATCATTTTCTGTTGGATGATTCCTAGGTAGTAATATCGGAAATATGGAAGCTCCTGAATGTGTCAGATGTTAACTGATCACTCGTGGGAGAAGTCATCACAGAAGCAGGACGGCACGCGACCAGGAATATTGAGCTGCGGATCTGTAGATAATACTGACCATCTCTGGTGTCACTATGTGGAGATGGATCACTTACAGTGACGATTGTGTTGAATTATGTGAAGAACACGGCGAGTGTTGCCATCAGGCAAGAATACCCCGTGGGAAATAACAAAAGAATTCAAGGTTCTTAAAGAATGGATATGGAAAAAGCTGTTGAAAAGTCTGAAAGTCTAGGCCCTCTGATAAGTCTGTGGAAATCTCCCATGGGGTTTCATTTAGTGTCTTGCCTGGTTAGCATAACAAAGAAGTCCCTCACATTGCATAAAGATTTATTCAAGGCGTAATGTACATCTACATGCTGATGTTGAGCTACTTGAAGCAGGTCAGGGCAGCTTCAGGATCTGTCTGTTTGGAGCACAACCTCACATGACGTGCGATCATGCTTAACCCACCTATGATCCCTGATCACGAAAAGTAGGTGGAGACAGGATCATAAAGGTGATGGCGCTGGGACGGGTCACTTTGTCAATAACTGGTCAAGGTTTAGGGACTTATCAGGGATAGGGAAGGGCACTAAGGTACTAGATATAGACCAGGTTTCTAGGGACGTTTCATGATGTAAAGGATAGGTCAGATGTCGAGGGATAAGCCAGGGTTCAAGGGACAAGTTTTGGTGCCAGGTACATTGGAAACAATGGGTTGATCAGGATAACAGAGACGGTTTACCTTGTCAAGGACCGTCCAACCAGGCAGCTACCAGGGACAAGTTAGCTTGTGAGGGACAACGTAGGTTAGCAGGAACCAGCCAAGTTACCAGGGAGGAGGAGTTAGTCCAGTCGGAGTAGAGTACCGGGGATAGGTTTTGGCTGCTGTATGCTGACCAGGGTGATAGTGATGGGTGAGGGCGTTAGGTGCTGACCAGAGTGCTAGGTAAAGACAAGACTGCTAGTTCCTAGCCACAGGTTGGGTCAAGGTGTCAGGGGGGCCCACTATGGTCACAGATCATAGCCTGTGTATCACAAGGTTACCTGTATCGAGTTGTCCCATTTACTTCCCGTTGCCTGAGTGTTTTGTGCAGACACTACGTAAAAGACCGAAGTCTCATTGCGGTCAAGGCATCCCCTTTACGAGGAATGTAATGATCAGGAAAATTAAGTGATATAGATCTGCATAAACTATGGAACTTCAGCATAAAATGTATTGTATATTATGTCAAAAAGAAAGATGATAGAACCTCTATCATACTCAACGTAATATTTGCCTCATATATAAAGATTGATATGTAATACCAGTTTACTCAGTACATTAAATAATGAATGAAAGTTATGTAAATTTATGTAAATTGTTAGAAATTACAAGCGGCGGCTTGAAGAAAAGATTGAAGGTGTGGTTGGAATATTATGCAGTTCTTGGTAATTGACTCACAGATGTAAGTACATTATGAGATAGCAGAGATTTTGGCTTCCGGGGATCGTGTACTTATCCCCCGGACGAGTGAACAGTTTTTCTTTCATTCTTGTAGTTGTTCATCTAGGTAGATGTTCTGTGGTGAAAGTGAAGTGAGGTGTACTTCCACCTACTGCGGCAAGAGAGACACGAGTGTTAGGTGCCATTAATTGTAATTATGAAGTACAGGGGTGAAGTCTGCTAAAAGGGACTTAGCACTTAATTGTCCTAAGTGCAAGTAATGCGGTAAAGCTCTTATTCCCATCCAGATGTTAAGGAATTTAAGGATCCCGAGAGAGGGTTATGAAGTCAGGTTGCTTCATATGTCGCGTATTTGTTTGTTTCACAAATTTCTTTGGTTTAGTTGCACTAGAAATTTACTTGTAACACAGAAGTACGTACATGTCCATAGCTTCTGTGATTCCACACTTCTGACATACTGATGTTATTTCATCTATATTTTCGGTGTGAGATTCTCATCTCTCTTATAACTATCAAGAAGATTTATGCTTTCACAGGCTAATTGATTTTTATGTATTTTCTACCCGGTTTATGTATGGAGTGTTGACATACATTGTTAAGGCAAACAGGTTTTTGTGTACCATACTCATTAATCTCCGTCAGCTGTGTTATGAAACTGTGGAGCGGATCATATTCATTTATTTATGTGTTTGTTTTTCGTGTGACTCGATGAAGGATTTACAGTGAATTAGGACAGTGATATGGAAGTGTCTGTGGACTACGAGAGGACTGTGTAGTTTTTGCTGTTTCATCCAGACTCGGTTGTATGATCATATTCGCGGAGCAGCTGCTGCTGTGTCTGTAACCCTTGTTGATCTGGTCAAGGAAGAAAGCGTGATTGAAATCAGACGAGGATGATGAAATTCATAATTTGGAGATTCACTGCACATTACGCTACCGTTACCATTACCAAGGAAATGTACCTCAACAATTTCTTTTCGTCACAGATGCAACAAAGTAGATTCTAGGACTGTGAGCTGGGTGGAGTGTATCGTTCGTATGGATGCGCGAGCTTAAGGTAGTGGTTGTATATAGGTTGTTAATAAAGCCCCAATCGGTGTTTTTGCACTGATCAGGCATAGAGTAGACAGGGAGATATATACTTATAGGTACATGTTATCATCAAACCTGGTGTTCGTACAACCACAAAAACATTGAGAGATGTGTTATGTTTTCGGTCACCGGTCAATGAATGCTTCAGAATTTGTTTGGTTTACAACCTGAGGAAAAGTTTTAGAAATACCAACTTGTTACAGAACTTTACCTTAGACATTTATGGGTCTACATATACATTTATTTCAGTTAGGGAATACAAATAAGTTTATCGGTTATCTTACTGTTTGCAGCATCTGAGGGATTGGAATGGTTAGGATCTGAACTGGCGAGAGATTTGAAGCTAATCAGTGTAATCCACCAATAATCGGGTGGTGATTATAGGTATCTGGTGGAATGAAGGGTGGTGACCAGCTCTTGACTTTAGAAAAGTTGGTACTTGAATATTATCCAATGTTGAGAGAGGCCAGGTACATTAAGTCTTACATAATGAGTCTTCAGTTTATGATTACGTTACCTTCATCGTTCCTGAAGATAACCTTATCATCATATCGTTAATCTCATTTGCTCCTGAAGATAACTTCATGTCTTGCGTAGCACTGTATCCTTACATTCATTGTTCCTGAGTATGACCTCGTCTACCAAGTAACATCATCATCTCACTCTCAGTTGTTCCTTAAGATAACTTCCCTGAGGGTTCCTGAAGATAACTTCATCCTCCACGTAGCACCAATACCCTTTCCCTGAGTGTTCCGTAAGGGTAACTTTCATCTCCCACGCAGCACGGTGTAGAGTCCCTGTGGGTTGTGTGGGTTATCTTGACTCATGGCTGGAGGGTTCTTGGTGTTATCACTGGCAGTCTGAGGAGGAGAGCGGAAGGGCAGCTGGGCAAGGAAGGGCAGCGCGTTGTTGGCCGCCGTCGTCAGAAGGGGTTCGTGAAGGCGGTGGATGACGGAGGCCTCCACTACGTTCGGAAAGCCAGGCCAGGGAAAGACGCCGTCTGTCCCGTCATGTTTCCTCGAGCAACGAAGGTGGATATTTTGAACATGGAATTAGTTGACCCCGTTTTCTTGTTTTCGTCGATAGTGTGGGATGTTTACGCCGTGTTTCTCTCTCTCTCTCTCTTTCTCTCTCTGGCTACAAATCTTCATCAGCGAAAACTTGTGTTCCTTGTAAGCTTTCTTTTTTTTTTAGTTTTTTTTTTTAAAGGATTTCTGAGGGACCGCTTTACGATCCCCCAGACAGCGGGGCCTGAACGACGATCGTGTGACCTGAGCCTCCCTGCCCTTGTACCTGCGGTGTGAACGTGGCCCAGAGTGATATCCGCGGGGGCGGGGGGGTCTAACTTGCCCCATAAAGTGGGTTGTAGTGTTGGTCAGTGTCCGACCCTTCCTCCTCTGGTCACACGTCCCAGGACGCCGTCAGTCCGATCGTCAACACGTCTGTAAGTCGTGGTCGCAAAAGACAGCCTGTGTGTCGGATGCCTCGTGCCACATTCTCTCTCTCTCTCTCTCTCTCTCTCTCTCTCTCTCTCTCTCTCTCTCTCTCTCTCTCTCTCTCTCGTCGGGTCACCCCATTTGAAGTCTCGAGGAATGAAGTATTCTGCCTTTCGCCACAGACGCGGCTGCTCGGAGTCTATCATCATTCCTCAACACACTTGTGATGTCTTGTTCGCCCATGAGGGAGTTTGATTTTCTGCCGTGATCCGTAGACACGTGTGTCTTGAATGCGATTCGATCCAAGGACTTGGCGGGTCACTGCATGCATTCCCTTATCTGTCCCATTTTCTGTGATGGCGAACTATATGGTTTATGCATGGTTGTGTCAGGGCAAAGGTCAACAGGTGCCTACATGGGTTGACCGCAGGGTATTAGTGAGTGAGAGGACCTTAAGGGCGAGGTCGCTGGGGAGAGTGAGGGGTCTCCGTGGACCAGATAGCTAGGGTAAGGTAAAGTATGTAATCATGCGTCAGTTACTTATACTGGAGAGATCGGAGGAGGTGAATATGTTAGAGATTCCAGTAATGTTGTTCGTAAGTATGAAATGTAGTTACTGTGTGGGAGATGACAGCAACGATAGTATATATATATATATATATATATATATATATATATATATATATATATATATATATATATATATATATATATATCAACCAGAGTTGTTAATTTGTAATTGTGACTATGATCGTAGGAAATTATTATCACTGGTTTACTGGGGCAAGTTAAGCGGTTTTTGCTCCATGTGTGAGGCAGTAGATAGCACCAAGATATCATCTTCACCAACACATCGTGTGTGTAGCATATTGTTCATGGAGGATCATTGGCCTTTATTTGACAATTTATTGTTCTGTGTGTCATTAGGACAACGTGCTTGTCTTGTATCAGTGTGCGTTAGTTAATGAAATCAATTTTCATCTTTCTAAGCCATATCTTTTTTTTATCTCAATGTTGATTTTTGATATATATATATATATATATATATATATATATATATATATATATATATATATATATATGTGTGTGTGTGTGTGTGTGTATGTGTGTGTGTGTGTGTAAGGGGGAACAGCTCTTTCAAAGAAGACGCTGGTCCTCTGACTGTGTGATGGTGTTCAATGCTGTTTGATGTTGCACGTGACGTGACGTGTTGGGCGAGCCAGAAGCGCCACTTAGTAACCCGTGTCCTCCGTCAGGTCATGCCGGGTCCTCGCGGCTACAACTTCTGGCGGGAGACGCTGCGGGGGGCGAGGCTGACGGTGGCGCCCATGGTCGACGCCTCGGAGCTGGCCTGGCGACTGCTCTCCAGACGATACGGTAAGTGGGATGAACCACGTCACAGACTCTCTTGCTATGTAGCAACGTTAACCTCCTTTCTGTGTCACAACGCCGGCTCTGTATAACGCCCTGCCTTCCGTTTTCTATAACTTTTATGATAGTCTTGGGCTCACAGGCTTCCTCTTATGCCTTACCACAATCTAGGTGCGTTGGGTCATGCTGCTTCTCTTAAGCCTTTGAAGTGCATCACATCTCCTTCTCTTAAGCTTTTGAAGTGCATCACATCTCTTAAGCTTTTGAAATGCATCACATCTCCTTCTCTTAAACTTTTGAAGTGCATCACATCTCCTCCTCTTAAGCTTTTGAAGTGCATCACATCTCCTTCTCTTAAGCTTTTGAAGTGCATCATATCTCCTCTTAAGCTTTTGAAGTGCATCACATCTCTGTACGTGCAGCCCTTTTTTTTGAACCGCATTTCTCCTTTTATTGTACTCCACCTCTGACCTTCTTTCAACAAGCCAAAGGATAATATATAGTTAAGAATCAAGACGAAGTGTCTCGGTGGAAGTTGTTTTGCTTCTAGTGCCTCTGATCACCCTGCAGGATGTGAATCCTTTGAGCAGTGGGGTACGATTATGAGCACGACAGTTCGACTCGTCATTATGATGGGCTGGTCTTTGACCTGAACCCTGAGGATCAGGTCAGATGTCATCCCTTCGTACCCAGGGGTCGAACCGTCGTGTGCAAAGGTGGCACCCTGCACCTCTAGGTTTGTACCGTCGTGCTCAGTGAGGTAACCACCATTACTTTTCATTATACTTATCAGGATACTATTAAAACGAATACCTAAAACAATAAGGTTACAAGATTCAGAGACGCCCTGACTCCAAAAGGTATACGCATAGTTTTTGTCTGTTCTTAATGCTGAATAATTACTTATGTAAATGATGACATACATCCTTTATCCCGTGGCGAACCACACTTCACCTCCCAGATGTACTGTAATCATGTACCAGGAGTTTATTTAACCATAGGAGAGAATGTCATGAAGGCCAGATAATTTCTTGAACCCAATATATTGATACACTTCCGCTGATCTCCTGAATCATTGTGTGTGTGTGTGTTTGTGTGTGTGTGTGTGTGTGTGTGTGTGGATCCATGAAATATGATATTCATCTTCATATGGACGAGCACAAGCCTAGATTTTTATGAGGGGAAAACAATCACATAACCAGTGTGTAAATGTCGGAGACGACGCTCAAACTTTTTGGACGCTTAGAATGTATGGGATGATGATATTGAGACATATAGAGAGAATGAGTGAGGAAACGTTCACAAAGAGGTTATATGTGTCAGGATCGGAGGGAACATGGAGAACGGGGAACGTAGATGGGAGATGGAAGGATGGAGTGAAAAAGTTTGAGCGATCGGGGCCTGAACATGCAAGAGGGTGAAATGCGAGCACGGCATAGAGTGAACTGGAACGATGTGGTATATTTGGGTTGACGTGTTATCAGTGAACTAAACCAAGGCATGTGAAGCATCTGGGGTAAACCACTGAAAGTTCTGTGGGGCCTGGTAGTGGATAGAGAGCTGTAGTTTCGGTGCATTACACATGACAGCTAGAGAATGGATGTGAGCGGATGCGGCCTTTGTCTGTTCCTGGTGCTACTTCGCTTACGTGATAAACGGCGATTAAGTATAGAAAAAGAATATGTATATATATATATATATATATATATATATATATATATATATATATATATATATATATATTCCTATGAGTCCACGGGGAAAATGAAACACGAAAAGTTCCCAAGTGCACTTTCGTGTAATAATCACATCATCAGGGGAGACACAAGAGAGGAATATAACAGTCAGTTGATATACATCGAAGAGACGAAGCTAGGACGCCATATTACTGATCTATCTTCTTGCTAGAAACGGGTTCTCCACAAGACAACAATCCCTGCTGTTACACTAATATATTCATTTTATTCTCATCGCTGCCTGTCACACGTCTGAGACTCCTCTTAATCCATTTTTAATGAGCTGCAGCAGTTTCACAAAGCTTGGTCAGGAACCGATCTATGATGTAAGATGAACAATATTCCGTACATTTGAAGCAAAACCAAGAATGCTGATAAAAGTAAACTACAGTTAAATAGATAAAACCTACACTGTATTCAAACGACTGATCCAGGTATGAAAATTGATGGGATTATAATCACAGTATATGATCACAAATGATCTGCGAGGCTAAAGTTTGAGTGATGATGTACAGTGAAATATAGTATTGGAGTAGGATTATAATCACGATGTCTGAGAATTAATCAGAAACTGACCTCCAGTTCTAGTTGTGGATTTCAAACCATAACGGTTCATGGAGTGTTGTCGGGGAGAACGGTGGCACGAAGGGGGAACTTTAAGAAATAATGGCAGTGGAAAATGTATGATTATCTACTTTTGATTTCTCTCTTTCCACGTGTTTAGTTCATTCATGGGTTCACTTAATCTCGTACCCATTCTGAACGACAAACCAATGCGTTCACTGATGCATAGTGAAAGATTACGTAAAGTCTTTCCAGTGTAATTATAACTAAGCAAATATTTGTACGCCATATCGTAGATGAACGTATGGTAAATGGGTAGTTGTATTGGAACAGGCTACCACTAGTATTAAGGAAGGTGAATGCTATTCTCAAGTGAACAGTAGGATAATTAGCTATGGTAATTTGTAACAATGTCATATCTACAGAATAACTAATAGGTCCCAGGTAAGGTAATTTCATATATATTTTAATCGTGACTACAGTGATGTTAGGAACTTTTTTTTATAGTTATTATAGAAATATTTCTTGTTACTTTTTGTAGAATACAGATGAAATCTATTTCTCCTCAACATATCACTTAGAAAACCCAACTGGTATTTAACTTCAAAGGAAATGATTCCTCAAACTTTTAAACATGTAGGTTTTTAACTTCTTTTTTATAATTTACTTTTCCATTCTCGGTAATTCTTCACACATGCTGTACATTGTGTTTGATAATTAGGCTTTTTACTAGCCTTATGCAATTGTTGGAATTCATTAATGATACTGGATTAAGAATCCGAAATGTTTGGCTGGTAGCACAGAGTGTGGGATAAAGAAAACGTGCAGGGTAGCAGCATGTATTTCAGGATCCCTGGTTATATATTTTTTTATCGCCGTTTCCCGTTTTAGCGAGGTTGCGCCAGGAACAGACGAAGAAAGGCAGCGTTTGCTCACATCCATTCTTTAGCTGTCATGTGTCATGCACTGAAACCAAAGCTTCCTATCCATAACCAGGAACTACAGACTTTTCCATATATATATATATATATATATATATATATATATATATATATATATATATATATATATATATATATATATCTTTCATACTAGTTCGCTTTTTCCCGCTTCATTACGCTAGGGCCAGGAACTGAACCTTTTTGGGTTGGGGGGGGGGGAACACCGACGCCTGGGCCACAGAAATAATTGATGCCCTTTCACTATGCCTTTTCGCAAAACATTTACAATTTCTATGTTTGCTAAGATGATTATTTGAACTTTATATATATTATTATATTATTTTTATTATACTTTGTCGCTGTCTCCCGCGTTTGCGAGGTAGCGCAAGGAAACAGACGAAAGAAATGGCCCCCCCCCCCCCATACACATGTATATACATACGTCCACACACGCAAATATACATACCTACACAGCTTTCCATGGTTTACCCCAGACGCTTCACATGCCTTGATTCAATCCACTGACAGCACGTCAACCCCGGTATACCACATCGCTCCAATTCACTCTATTCCTTGCCCTCCTTTCACCCTCCTGCATGTTCAGGCCCCGATCACACAAAATCTTTTTCACTCCATCTTTCCACCTCCAATTTGGTCTCCCTCTTCTCCTCGTTCCCTCCACCTCCGACACATATATCCTCTTGGTCAATCTTTCCTCACTCATTCTCTCCATGTGCCCAAACCACTTCAAAACACCCTCTTCTGCTCTCTCAACCACGCTCTTTTTATTTCCACACATCTCTCTTACCCTTACGTTACTTACTCGATCAAACCACCTCACACCACACATTGTCCTCAAACATCTCATTTCCAGCACATCCATCCTCCTGCGCACCACTCTATCCATAGCCCACGCCTCGCAACCATACAACATTGTTGGAACCACTATTCCTTCAAACATACCCATTTTTGCTTTCCGAGATAATGTTCTCGACTTCCACACATTCTTCAAGGCTCCCAGAATTTTCGCCCCCTCCCCCACCCTATGATCCACTTCCGCTTCCATGGTTCCATCCGCTGCCAGATCCACTCCCAGATATCTAAAACACTTCAATTGCCCCTCTTCCCAAAACTCTTGCATTCACCTCCCTAACAACCCCATCCATATATATATATATATATATATATATATATATATATATATATATGTGTGTGTGTGTGTGTGGATGTGTGGATCAGGTGTTTGCTTTGAAGAATGTATGTGAGAAATACTTAGAAAAGCAAATGGATTTGTATGTAGCATTTATGGATCTGGAGAAGGCATATGATAGAGTTGATATAGATGCTCTGTGGAAGGTATTAAGAATATATGGTGTGGGAGGCAAGTTGTTAGAAGCAGTGAAAAGTTTTTATCGAGGATGTAAGGCATGTGTACGTGTAGGAAGAGAGGAAAGTGATTGGTTCTCAGTGAATGTAGGTTTGCGGCAGGGGTGTGTGATGTCTCCATGGTTGTTTAATTTGTTTATGGATGGGGTTGTTAGGGAGGTGAATGCAAGAGTTTTGGAAAGAGGGGCAAGTATGAAGTCTGTTGGGGATGAGAGAGCTTGGGAAGTGAGTCAGTTGTTGTTCGCTGATGATACAGCGCTGGTGGCTGATTCATGTGAGAAACTGCAGAAGCTGGTGACTGAGTTTGGTAAAGTGTGTGAAAGAAGAAAGTTAAGAGTAAATGTGAATAAGAGCAAGGTTATTAGGTACAGTAGGGTTGAGGGTCAAGTCAATTGGGAGGTGAGTTTGAATGGAGAAAAACTGGAGGAAGTGAAGTGTTTTAGATATCTGGGAGTGGATCTGGCAGCGGATGGAACCATGGAAGCGGAAGTGGACCATAGGGTGGGGGAGGGGGCGAAAATTCTGGGAGCCTTGAAGAATGTGTGGAAGTCGAGAACATTATCTCGGAAAGCAAAAATGGGTATGTTTGAAGGAATAGTGGTTCCAACAATGTTGTATGGTTGTGAGGCGTGGGCTATGGATAGAGTTGTGCGCAGGAGGATGGATGTGCTGGAAATGAGATGTTTGAGGACAATGTGTGGTGTGAGGTGGTTTGATCGAGTAAGTAACGTAAGGGTAAGAGAGATGTGTGGAAATAAAAAGAGCGTGGTTGAGAGAGCAGAAGAGGGTGTTTTGAAATGGTTTGGGCACATGGAGAGAATGAGTGAGGAAAGATTGACCAAGAGGATATATGTGTCGGAGGTGGAGGGAACGAGGAGAAGAGGGAGACCAAATTGGAGGTGGAAAGATGGAGTGAAGAAGATTTTGTGTGATCAGGGCCTGAACATGCAGGAGGGTGAAAGGAGGGCAAGGAATAGAGTGAATTGGAGCGATGTGGTATACCGGGGTAGACGTCCTGTCAGTGGATTGAATCGGGGCATGTGAAGCGTCTGGGGTAAACCATGGAAAGCTGTGTAGGTATGTATATTTGCGTGTGTGGACGTATGTATATACATGTGTATGGGGGTGGGTTGGGCCATTTCTTTCGTCTGTTTCCTTGCGCTACCTCGCAAACGCGGGAGACAGCGACAAAGCAAAAAAAAAAAAAAAAAAAAATATATATATATATATATATATATATATATATATATATATATATATATATATATATATATATATATATATATATATGATTTGAAATACGGAAAAGTTGGTATGACTTTCATGTTCACTGCAAATAAGTGAAACAATGTGGGAAATTGGATAATGTTGACAGTTGTTGGTTTAACTGGAGGGTATGGGGTTTTCAGTAATATGAATGGATACGGTGAACAGCTTGTGGAGTTGTTGCGCTGAAAAAAAAGACTTGTGCTTGGCCATATCTGGTTTGAAAAGGACATACACGAACATAATTGGAGTAGAAAGAAGGGAAGAGGCATCATTGGACGTGGAAAAGCGAGACTGATGAGTATAAGTGTACAGAGAGGAGCAGCTGTAGGGATGGCCACTCGTTACCTGATGGAGTTGAGGGGGAAGATTTGTGAAGACTCTTCGAAAAGAGGAAATGATATGGGTGAGAAGAAGGTAGGGAAAGTATGTGAACTTGGAAGAGAGGCTTGTTTGAAGAGACGCTAGGAGAGACTGAGTGTGGAATGGCAAGAGGTGAGTGTAAACGAAGCTAGGAGAGTGAATGAGGAAAGTGGAGTATTTAGGGAAGCATTGCTGGTATGTGCAAGAAAAGTACGTTGCATGCGGAAGGTGAGAAAGCGTAGCCAGTGGTGGCATGGCAAAATTAAGCTGCTAGTGAATGAAATAATAGAAATGTATGGGCGGTACTTACTGAGGAGTGTAAGTGATTGGAAATTGTACAAGATAAAACGGCAGATGGTCAAGAGGAAGGTACAAGGAAAGGACAAGTGAGAGTTAGAGTGAGGAATAAGATGATTTAGAAGGAAGTTGATCATGTGAAAAAAGAGAACAAATGGGAACATGCTAAAAGCATGTGGTGATGAGGTAAAAGAAGCAGAGTGACTACTTTAAAGGCTTGTTGAATGTGTTTGATGAGATGGTGACAGATGAGTGGTGTTTGGGTTAGGGAGCTATGCGAAGTGAGAGTGAGGTCATGGCAAGTGGTTGGGTGAAAAAAGAGGTGGTGAAAGCGTTTCGTAAAATGAAATGTGGCAAGACGGCTGAAGTGGATAATGTTAGAGTTGAACTTCTTAAAAATGAGGGTGACTGTGTTGTTGATTGGGTTGTTAGGATTATCACTGTATGTATGGACATGGTGAGGTGCTTGAGGATGAACAGAATGCGTGTATAATCCCACTGCGTTAATATAAGGGAAACAAAAATGAGTTTTCGATCACAGACTTTTTCGATTTTTTGATCATACCTTTTAAGTTGGATGGGAGATTGGTGATTGAGAGGGTGAAGACATGGACAGAGCATCAGAGGTAGGAGGAACAATGTGGTTTCAGGAGTGCTGAAGGATGTATTGATCAGGTGTTTGCTTTGAAGAACGTGTGTGAGAAATACTTTGAGAAACGGGAGTTTGTTGGTGACTTTTACGGATTTGGAGAAAACGTATGAATGGGTTAGTCCTCGTGCAACTGGCTCCACACAGAAACTAAGAAGCAGCCAGTTGCGTGCAGCAGATCAAGGTCATAGGAAAAGGAACGCAGAGAAGCAGCTCAAAGAGCAGCAGGCAGTTAGCTGTAGGACACATAGAGGAAAGCACCATTGCGGCAGGTGGGAGAGAGATCATGGAAAAGAGGTGATCAAGAGAATTGATAAGCTGGAGAGTATTTGATTCCTCTCTCACTAAAAGAGAGGTCCAGGAGCAGCCACTTCACATATGCAATCATTACTTTATAGTGGGTTGATAGATAGATAGATAGATAGATAGATAGATATACGGAATAGCGGCTCAGAAGAAACATCATTGCGACAGCAGTTCAACGCCATTGGCCTTGTATGTTCATTATGTAGGGTTTCTAAGGTTGAAGAGTGGATTGCGAGCTGCCTTGACTGTTTACTGTGTCACCTTTTTCAGATGTCAAGAAATGTGTTGCTTTGGGCTATTAACAGTTGTGTCACTGACTGTCGAGCTGCACTAACTGTTAACTGTTTCTTTAACGACATCAAGTTGCATGAATACTTAACTTATCCCTAAGTTTTATCAGTGCTGGTTGTTTTCTCTTCTAATCCAGGTTATGAACTAAGTATTGCACTTAATGTTGACTTTGCCACTGTATGTGTTCACCTATATTAACGATTACTCTGGCTGGAAGTGCCGAGCTGGACTGACTTTATACTGTCCCAACACAGGCGCCGAGCTGTGCTACACGCCCATGCTGCACGCCCACGTGTTCGTCAAGGACGCGAGATACAGGCGTGAGAACTTGGCCTCATGCCAGGAAGACCGGCCACTCATTGTCCAGGTAGGTTACCACGCCCAGATCTTATCAACCACCACGCCACATCATAGTCCAGGTAGGGTACCACGCCCATGTCTGACCGTCCACCACGCCACATCATAGTCCAGGTAGGGTACCACGCCCATGTCTGACCATCCACCACGCCACATCATAGCCTAGGTAGGTCACCACGCCCATGTCTTACCAACCACCACGCCACATCATTGTCCGAGTACCACGCCCACGTCTTACCAACCATAAAGCCACATCATTGCCTTGGTATGTTACCACGCCCGCATCATACTTCCTATCGCGCCCTTCATACTCAGATTACTTGCCTGTACTGCACACTCAGAGGTTCAAGAAATGTCATCACACCACCACCTGGCCTCATAATAGTTCATGTTAGCAATAGTGACACACAACCCAGGCCCACGCCCTCCAGATAGGAGCGCCCCCGCCCGCCGTGGATCGTGATGGTTCATGTAGGATACCTTGCTCATCACCACACTCCTTCACCACTGACGTAGGCCACCACAGCGTGTCATTTAGGCCCCTCATAGTGCAGGTGGATTAGTGAGCAAGGCAGCAGTCCACCCACCCGCACGACTTGGGTAGGTTACAACACGCCATTTCAAAGCCCAGGTAAGATGACACTCCCTCACCACTCCCCATCATGATGTATGTTAGTTAGCGCGCTAACACCACTCCCTCTCATGATCCAGACAGAGCGTATATCACCCAGCTCCACAACCTCCTCCCCTCATACTGTAGGCAGATTTCCACGCCACAACAACACCCCCCTCCACACACACTCTAACGTAGTTACCACTCCTCCTTGTAACTCATGGTGGTTATCATATCCCCACCAATCTCACTGGCCTGCCATGTCGGTGAATTATTACGCTGCCACTACTCACGCTATCGCGCCTCCCTCCGCTGATATCGAGAGGTGCAGTAAAAACATTAAGGGATAACACTGTAAAGGTCCGTCGCTCGCAGGTCGTCGGAAACACTATGGAATGTTTAGTTGAGCAGTCCTAAAGGGTCTTCGACAAGTACCTTCAAAGTATGCCAGACGAGCCAAGTTGTGGTGGTTTGGGAGGCGTACGGGCCGCGGCCTTCATCAGCCAAATTGCCCAAAGGAAAACGACGGCTCGTTTGGGGACCGGGTTATGAGGACTGACGTCTGAAATCACCGTAAACCATAGTGTTATCCAGGTATATCTCCCAAGCACTAGTATTCCGTATCATATATCAAAACGATTGCAACACCAGCACTATGCCCGTCATTTGTGTGGTTGGCTACCATACAGACACCACGACCCATCAGCTAGGGTACCATACCTACCTACATCACGCTCCCTCACAATTCAAGGAAACTTGCAACATTAACGGGTCGCCTTTCATTTGCCGCCGCCTCCACGCCAGACCCACCACCATTCTCTCTCACCGTCCAGGTAGGTTACCCACTCCTAGTCCCTAGGGTCAACCACCATTGGTAGGTTACTGCGCCCTCATTACACCTACCATCATCTCTCATATCATGGTTCAGGTAGGTTACCACATTCAGACCTTGCACACTGTGTCGGACCCTCGGCAGATAACCCGATATATATTCATACGCCGGTGATTCAGCTCTTCATCCCGTCACTTCTTTTAAACCTGCTGCGTTCGTCTTCCCTTGCTCGAGGTGCGTTTCGTCTTGTCTTAGCTCTCCATATAAACTCAGATGTAGACGGGATACCCCAGGAGAGTAGAAATAACCCAGGGGGTTTAATGCCACTTTCATCCTGTGTTTTTTGCTTTTTTTTTTATGAAATTCCTCACACGTTTCCCATCTCCTTTGATAGGCTTGTAATTCCACCACTCAACACGGTAAACACACCTGACAGCACGGTAACATCTGATCTATCTTTTGAAACCTCACAATATATACGAACGGTGCAGTCTGCCTCAAAGAAACTAGGAGTCCTGTTCGAAAGCCGAGGATTTTTGTATTGTAAATACTCGCTCCCTTCGAATGGAGTACTGGTCTTATCACCTTAGGAGGTTCTAGCTCGCTCACGCGCTAGACGGAATCGAGTTTAGCACAGTCCAGCTTATCAACTCTCTCATTGTAAACCTTATAACTTGATCCATCTTCTTCTTCCGAGAACTGGCTGCTTGCGTGGCTCCGCCGTTAGTTGTAACACGGAACACTGAGCAGACAACCAAGTCGTATCATTACAGTGACCCTTGGTAACCGGGAGGTGAGCCATGGTGAAGTTTGGTTCCTTCCCGACACAGCTGAACTTTGGAACTTTCAACGTCCTCGTGTATTTTTTTTTTTTTTCTAGGAGCTACGACCTACCTCTTTTTAAAAGGGCAAATTTTCCACAGAAGAAAAAAACTGTCGTATCAGTCTTCTTCCTTTGTCTACTTATGTAGCCCGACCTAACTGTTTCATATAAGGTCTGGCCTCGATGTCCGTGACTGAAGCCTTCGAAATGATAAGAAAAGGAATATCACATTATTGCCACACCAGCCACTGCGTCCCCAGATGTTTCAGAGGGATTATCCCACCTGTCAGGCAATGATACCTTGTGGATACCTGGTGAAGTCTTCGGGGTTCTTCACCTTCACATCCCCGGGATGGTCCAAGGCTGCTGGAGTGGATCGTTGGTCGACCAAACGGTTAGAAGACGCAACCCTGAGTGCCACATAGGCCCTCACAACGTTGCTGGTCAGGTACACTTTGTAGTTACTTGTGTAATGCAATCTTGAGTTTTTCTGCCGTGCATCGTATGCTGTCTCTGTTGATATATGGTAAAGTGTTGAAAAGCTTTGGGTCTCGGATGTTTAAGGTGTTCTCTCTCTTTGTGAATATCGCCCCTTTGGATGACAGAGGTAGTATTTCACAAAGTCTTCCATTCCTCTTGTGCCAGTAGGATGATATTTCTGATTGTATAATAGGAAGCACACCTAGGATTTTCCAGGTGTAGATGAAGATATACCTTTTTCGTCAGAGCTGTAGGGAGTATAGCCACAGAGAATTCGTCCATTCCCAGTCGTTTAGTTTCTTTACCACATTAATATGGCTCTAAAAAGACATCTGAACGCTTTCTACTTCCGCAATTTCGCCCGCCTCGTAGGATGATGTTACAATGCAAGAGCATTCAGTGTGTGAAAGAATTCGCACTTTGAAAAGGATCATTAGTGTTTCTTCCCTTGTTTTGAAGATCCGCAGGATCAAGCCTGTCATTCATCTGCATGAGGCAGCCGTTGTTTTGTTGTATTCGCTGACCGTTAGGACGTTGCTGTTATTCCATGGTCTTTCAAATTACTGAACTGGTTTAAGATTGTGTCTGTGTCCGTCTGGTATTCTGTTGTGTTTTTTATTTCTTCATTTTCCCCATACCGGAGGAGTTGAAAGTTATCGCCATTCAAAAGCATATTTTTTTCTTTAGCCCTGTTAATGACTTCGTTTATTTCTCGTTGTACCCTTTCGGCACCATCTGTTGATGTGATTTCAAATACTTATTCTTGTATCACTTGCACAGGAACATATAACACTCTGTCTCGTATTTGCGTCCATTTTACATATGAGATGAGAAACCGGAGGGGTTCAAGTACACCCCTTAGGGGGAATCAAGCTTTTTACTGTGAAGATTCTGAAGGTAGCACGGTTAACAGCTACAACCAGAGTGTGATACCCTATTGTTTTTCCAACACTGTTCCCCATGATAATCCAGCTATATGCCTAGCCCCACGTCTGCTATACCATGAGCCCCACCAGACTACTCCATAGTATAATTTGGTTGACGCGTTTCAGCCATGCTCACCTTCTTGTCCGCTTTTTTATTCATTGTACATTTCCACGCCCATACTACGCCCGCTGCGTGCTGCCTAATGGCCCGGGTAGGTCAGGACATCCATTGCCACGGTTTATAATGTAGGGAATTTGCCATGTCCCCACACACCGGTCCAGGGAGGGTAATAGGCTCATATTTCAGTAATGTTAGCGCGCCCACAGCACGCGTCCTGTCGGTCCAGGGGGTCAGATCACTCATGTTACCACGCCCTATCATTCTTCGTGATGGTTACTGCCGCCACACCACCACATCCTCTTTGAGGGCTCCACGCCCTCCATCATTGCCAAACCCTTTTTAATCAAGACAGGCTAGGCTGCCTTACCTACCACATGCCTCTATACGTATCACGTAGGCTAGTAAAACCTCATTACTCCCGCCAGTTCTCATATTCCAGGAAGATCACCAAATCAACCCTTGGATAGGATATCTCAGTGGGGTACACAAAATCTTGTTCAGTTTAATGCCTCCTAGACCCAATTTCTACCCATCTCTCTATCGAAGACTCGCTCACAACTCTTGTCTCTCCTTCGACAGTTCTGTGATTTCACTTCTTTACTTCTTTACTTGGTATTTCTGTAACATCCACTCTTTCTTGGAAATCCTACATTACAGACATAGCAAAGTCTGCCTCTACGAAACTGTGCAGATGCCAAAACTTCTGAACAGATGCTCCGTTTAAACAAGGGATTGATTCGTCCCTGTATGGAGTACTGCTCTTACATTTGGGGTGGTTCTAGCTCTGTATCCTTACTTAACAGAGTTGAGTCGAAAGTGGTCGATTTGTAAACTGTCCCAGGCTAACTTCCAAACTTGATCCCCTTGCCCTCAGCCGCAGTATTGATTCACTTTCCCCCCTTCTATAGGCATTACTTTGTTTTTTGTTCCCGAGAGCTGACTGTTTGTGTGCCCCCATCACTTTGGAAATCTCTACCTTCTCAATGTCTTTCCTAATAACTATGACCTGGCACATTTCAAAAGACAGGTCTTTCACTTTCTCAAAAATTCGTATGTACTTTCCATTGTCTTTTCTTTTTCCGTCTCATGATTGTCTCTGTAGTTCAATCAAGGCCCAGCCTTGTTGTGGACTCTTGTCCGTCACTGGAGCCTTCAAGATAGAAAAAACAATCCACCATATAATTCAGTCGGATCACCACGCCTGGAGACGTGTTCCTGCAATCCACCATATAATTCAGTCGGATCACCACGCCTGGAGACGTGTTCCTGCAGTGTCTACCTTAGTCTTGTCATTTCCATACGAACATTGCTGTAACTGTTTTACTTTTGTTGATAAAGAAAGGAGTTACGTTCATACCTCTGCTTCTGCGTTAGAAGAGTCCGGGCTTCCCTCCCCACCACATTCACCACATGCTGATGATCCTGTGCGTACCACATTTGAAGTGTCTTCCTTGCGGTCCCACAAGGCACCTGCTCTGGTCACACGTAGAGGCCACAGTCCTGGGCTACATCCATCATGTCCTGAAGACGTGTGCCTCTCTCTGCTCGCTCGTCTGATTCGATTTTGTCCAAAAACAACAAACAAACATGCAAACAAACAAACAAACAAAGCTTTGTCTTCATCTTGGAAACCTCGGTGGATACAACCCATCCCAGATCACGGTGACCATTCAGATTTTTGGGACCATAGTCTTCTTTTTTTCTTTGCCTTCTGACCTCTGCAAAGTCAGAATCGGAAAGAAGCGAATGGAGATTCGAGTATGAAGTTCATTGCTTTCCCTGATCTACTGAAACCATCGATGCCTTAACTTCAGTTATCCTCATTGTAATACCTCGAAGGTTACTGTGTATTCCACTAAAAAACAGCTCTCAAGATTATAATATAAATATCAGTCCATTAACACCTTCAGGCTGGATGCTTTCGTAACCCACGTCGCTGTTACACGCATCACATTATCTCACAGTCCAGCCTTTGGCTGCATCCCCTTCAATCATCACTCGAACCACTGCGACAAAAAACTTAGATTCCTGGTGGCAGGGAATATGAGCGGAATGGATCACGAGCAACAGTTGTGAGCCTCCATTTGATGGAGAATAACCAGCTACACTTCTGTCTCCAATTAGACACACACACACACACACACACACACACACACACACACACACACACACACACACACACACATTCATGAGCGTCCAGGTCGTCCTGTCACATTCAGTTCGTTTCTTACTAATGCCGTCCATTCGTTATTATTATTACCACTGACTTTGCCATGTCTCAGTTAAGACTGTGTCGTGCATCACACGGCCATTGCCTCAGTGCAAGTGGTTCCCCTTCCTCCACAGGGTAGCTGCGGTTATGATAGAACACAGTCTAAGTAAATTAATTTCTAATTATTTGTACTATATGGGAAGGTGGTTTTGTCATTTACGTGGCCCCATTTCTCAAACCTTCACATCCATCCTACAATTTTTTAACGTATGTTGCCTGCATTTACCATCTCCTCGTTCGATACATTTCATTCGTCCACCACTCTTGTAGTGTAAAAGTACTTCTTTACTTCATTTTTTAACAATTCTTTTTTGCTAGATTTCATGTTCTCTGGGTGTTCTAGCCCTACATCCTTCGGAGAACTGTTCACCATCGACGTCATCCTTCACTCTTCTCTGTGTTATACTGGGCAATTTAAGTCCTTTAGCCTTTCCCTGTAACTCAGTTTCTCTAGTCTTTGTTGCCTTCCTTTGAACATTCCCTTTGTTCATCTTTAGGTATATTGACCAAACATGAAAAGGTTTTTCTAGATTTGGCCATATGTGCACAGCTTGCTGAATATTTACATATTCGTGAACATGAATGTTGTTTGCAAGTAGATGGTTGGTCTCCTTAACTGTTCTCTTAAGATGGGACTTAGGTAGTAGGCTTGGGACGATGTCGGTTCTCGTCACTCTCACACAAAGATACCAGCAGCTTATTTCCTGCGAGATGATATTCATTTCGAGGCCTTCTTTTGCTATGACCCTCCCTTATTGATTTACATTTCCTCTGGGTAACTTTCATCAGCCACGTATCAGACCAACTTTCGAGCCTTAAGTTCCCGTGTAAGGTGATGCAGTTCTCATCGCTCTCCACTTCCACCATGACCTTGCCATCATCTGGAAACATACCTACAGGCAAGTTATTCACATGAATCAAGAAGAGCAATGGTCCCAAAACAGAACCATGCGGCACTCCACTTGTGACCTGCCTGGTGATCCAGCTTCTTAATCAGACTCCCTTGCGGTATAATGTCACATGCTTTCTGTTGGTGTAGATGCAAGCGGTCCAACCGTCCTTCCCTCTTGTCTAAAACACACCTCACTCTCATATAGAAACCTAAACGGCTCCTTGAACATGACCTCCTTTCCCTGAGACTGTGTTGTGTCTCACTATAGTATTTTCACCTAGTGCGCGAAGTACATCCATTTGCTCTATTACAGGCCACACCCGTCAGGGACATTGGTCTGTAGTTCCACCCACCACCTTCCTCATGGCCCCAGATATAAACCATTATCAAAGCTTTTATTCACGAAAAAGCACCGCCACCCAGTCCACCTCACTTTATACAATAGAACGACTCCTCTGTATCATAACTAACACAACCACTGAATCATCCACCACACCATGAAACAGGACAGTGTCGATCCACCATAGATGGACTACCACCACCTCTATCCACCTCATTTTAAACGCTACCACCACATCCATCTCCCTCGCAGCGGTTAAGGGAGATAGAGAAATTGAGCTTGGTTCCCCTCAGTGTTGCTTGCAACAGTTGTGCACCGCTGGATAATAGGGCAGCATTGATCGTATCCCTAGGCTGTGTGGACAGGAACACAGGGCTGGGATTGGGATGATGACACTCATCACCCCCAGGCTAGAGAAATAAAATCCAACTGTGGTTGACCAGCACTACCCTTGTCCGCCTCGTGGTGGACACTACTGTAAACCACTCCAGCCTTCCACGTTAATCACCGTCGCCACATACATTCACCTAATTCGTCAAGAACCACTGCTGATGTTCACCGAACGTTTATCATGTCTACACTCTACTAGTTATCACTGCCATTCACTCCGCTCCACGTGAAACAACATGGGCACTCCTATCCACTGCACATATAACATTCTACTCGTACACGTCCATGTTAAGTGGAATATATTTTGACGAAAAGTTCGTAAATTTAGGACTTATAATCAAATATCAATTATGCAATATCGGCGGAGAAATTTTCGACGATAAAAAGGTTGATATGATAGATTTTTTTAAAGGAACCTAAAAATTATAATCATATGGAAATAGCTTTAAGTTGTAGATATCTTTTATGTACTAAAAGGCGCTGAGTAACCATTAGGTTCTAACACATTACAAATTACACCAAATCAGTCAGTAGGTCTCTACACCCTGCTACTCATCCACTCCTTACCATGATCATTACACTCCATCATACCACGTTAAGAATCACCATCGCTGTCATCCACCTCATTTTAGGTATCATTATACCTTCCGTTCAACATGAACTCTTCCCTGTTCTTCCTCACGTTAAGCGTTCCATATAGCATGATACATAACCAGTCCCTCTCAACCTTAGCAGACACCATGACGCTCATCCACCTCACATAAAACACCTCACCTCTGTCATCATCCGAGGGTTAAACACTTACATCGCACTCGTCCATGGCTCAACACCAGAACAAGTCATATCCGGTGTATGATGAAAACCTGTAACTCTATCCACCTTTCGCTAAAAGCTCTTAACCAGCCACCTCATGTTCAACATCCTCTCTGTCCCTCATTCTGTAGAAACATTACCCGTACCATCAACATCATTGCGTCTCCATCTCTTCACGTGAAATGTGACAGGTAATCCGTTTCCTCAGATCGAACATTACCGCTACCAAGACTGAAGTTTGACACCAGCGATGCCTCACACCCCATGGGAGTACTCGATTACTAACCCCGTTGTTGAGTAGTGATCAACTCCACCACATCTCCTCACGCTGAACGAACACATTGGCATCACCCGTTCATGTTTGAGTTCCACTCCGCCATCCCTGACCCTATCTGTTCATGTTAAGTTGCACCATCATCCCAGCCTAACCTCTTGAAAGCATACCACTTTGCCACTTCACACTATTTCGTTGTTACTAGACACCAGCACTTCACAGAGTGAAGACAGTCACGACCCGTGATCTTAGTTTATACTCCACCATGCATATCTCTGCAGAAGGAAAAAACCATCGCCATGCCTATCATACATCAATCGACACCACACGACCTCCTGAAAATGAGCTACCAACACCACCACCATGTCAAACAGCGACAGCAAACTAAATACGACGAATGACTAGGTTAGGTGACGCTATTAGTACTATCATAGGTACAGGAGGATGCCCATATTAACTTATATCTAAGCATTATGCTGATTAGGTTTCCCATCAGTCGTCCGCGCACCATGATTTCCCGCATGAGTGTTTACCCCGATACAGGTTGAGTCGCGGCGACATTGTTGCTAGCTTGGCGGCGTCGACGGCTCGGTAGTCTCCTGCCCGCCCGGTAGAGGGCACCACCGTCGCACGAACCATTTTTCAAATATCTTTGCCCTAGTTGTTGACTTTTCATATATATTCCTCGATCTCTTTGATAACCTAAAGTCGTTGCTAACTAGTCACCTCAAGTATTTATATTCTGTATCATATTTCAGCAGATTAAGTTAGTTTTAACTAGTTCAGCTGAAGCAAGAAACCGTTAAAGGCTAAATTTTCAAACCCGCTTGACCCGGGATGTGGGCGTGGCCTGGGTGGAGCCAGAGCGGCTAACCCGGGGGTTGTGGGCGTGGCCTGGGCGGAAATTATTAACGGTCGCATTTCCGTTCCAGTGTTCTCTCGATGTGGTCGCAGGCTGCGCGGGAGTGGGTCAGGTTAGTACAATGGCTATCCTAGGGTAGATAGGAGGAAGTGTCTCGTGCCATAGTGACGCATTCCATTAGGTAGGAGTGATAATGTTCATGTAAGTTATGTAGATATTTGTTCGTGTTTCCAACTCGCTGAATAGATGAATAAAAAAGTCGGGACGTAGCGGGAAATCACCACCGCCATGTCTTGTGGTTAGCAGTTCATCCCTTCCTTAAATTCTCTCCGAGCCTTACGAATTCTAGTTAACGAGTTTATACGTTCGTTTTATTCTCTAACTTGGACCCAGACCCAGGTATTCATAAGGATGGTTTCGTTGATGGCGTTGTTAATCAACGCGAGCGCGTTTATTCTTCAGGGGTTATAAAGTAGAAGGCGAATTGCAACTCGAACACAGCGAGATCTTAGCATTACCGTTTAGCATAATTTGTGCACTCGAGCCATCACCCATAACGTTAATCATCTTCCATAACGTTGAACATCCGTTCACCATACGTTAAACTTGAATTTCCTGTGCCATTCGTTCAACATTCCCCGTCCTTTAATCACCTTTTGTGAATCTCGTTCCACCTCAAGTTTAACACCTTACGTTAAGCTCCATATTACCCATCCACTTCTCGTTTAGCACCACCACACACATCTCTATCACATTAAACGCCTTACTCATGCACATCTCGTTAAACACCACACTGTTCATCTCTTGTTAAACCCCAGTTTACTTATCCTTATTACGTTAATCGGCGCCATCACCGAACAAGTGAACGGTTACACTCGCCCACCCCCCCCCAACCACCACACGCTCTCAATATCTTTGCAGCAGTAGTTGCGATCCTTCTACGTTATCATCACTACCACAAAATGAGGCATCAAACTCGTGCTAAAAACCACTTGACACTAATTTCCATTAGATGAAACATGACAACGCTGTTAAAACGCCACCTTACCCAGCTGCTTTATGTTGCTCATCACCCCCATCATTCTATTTTGATTCGCTCTATATTTACTCACGACTGCATCTAACTTGCATTAAGCACCCGCCATTACAGTCGTCCACTCCACTCGTCTCATTTCATGTCGAACAGCCGCCATTCCTAGTTCCCGTTCCATTTGAACGCTCCAAATCCAGCGTTCCATCGTTAAACAGTCACGTGCGCTCTTGGACCACACGCGTTTTCTGTTTTCACTCTTGCTTGCCACACGTTAAGCACTCCCGTCTCCTACATCCACCAACCATTAAACGCCACAGCCATCGACATCCACCTGATTAGGCTAATACCACGACCGCCTTCTTTCATCTTAATATTAACCACCATTGCCACTCACGTCTTTCTCTCTCATTTTCATCCCACCATTTCATTTGTCTCGGGTTAAACGCATCCAAACACTTCTAGCATCTCGTTGCATCGTTTACCCAGAAAGGAAATCCACCACCTGATCCAGTTCACGTTCAGCCATCACTACCTTCTGTATGATTAGGTATTATCGCTATCTCGTCCACATAACCGTATTATCCGTCATTTTCCTCCATATCACGTTAAACACCACCACCACCCCATCATCGTGCACGTCGTTAAGCATCACCCCCACCCCATCTTCGTGCACGTCGTTAAGCATCACCGCCATCCCATCATCGTGCACGTCGTTAAGCACCACCATCATCCCATCTTCGTGCACGTCGTTAAGCATCACAACCACCCCATCTTCGTGCACGTCGTTAAGCATCACCGCCATCCCATCGTGCACTTCGTTAAGCATCACCCCCACCCCATTATCGTGCACGTCGTTAAGCAACACCACCATCCCATCTTCGTGCACGTCGTTAAGCATCACCGCCATCCCATCTACGTGCACGTCGTTAAGCATCACTACCACCCCATCATCGTGCACGTCGTTAAGCATCACCCCCACCCCATCATCGTGCACGTCGTTAAGCACCACCACCATCCCATCTACGTGCACGTCGTTAAGCATCACTACCACCCCATCTTCGTGCACGTCGTTCAGCATCACCCCCACCCCATTTTCGTGCACGTCGTTAAGCATCACCACCATCCCATCATCGTGCACGTCGTTAAGCATCACCACCATCCCATCATCGTGCACGTCGTTAAGCATCACCACCCCTTCATCGTGTACGTCGTTAAGCACCACCACCCCATCTCCGTGCACGTCGTTAAGCATAATCATATATCGGATTGAGGTCAGATGCCAACTGACTGGAAACTAGCAAATGTTGCTCATTTATAGAAAAAAGGAGACAAAAAGTGTGCCTTGAACTACCGCCCAATTAGTCTTACGTCAGTGTTAAGTAAAATTATGGGGGGAAAAAAAATGATACTAGATAAAATTGTCACGTTTCTAGAACACGAAATTATATCGGTCAACCAACACGATTCCCGCTCTAGCAGATCCTGGTGTAGTATATTTAGATTTCCAAAAGGCTTTCGATGAAATACCTCACAAGAGACTTTTTACATAAACTCGAGCACACTGAATCGGTGAAGAACTCTTACGTGTATCAGGGATTGGCTTACCGGAAGAAAGCAGTGTGTAGTATTAAACGATGAAGCCTCAGATTGGCTAGATGTAACGAGCGGTGTGCCACAGGGGTCGGTCCTGGGCCCAATTATTTTCATGATATACATAAATGACCTAGAACTCAGTCTCCTATCTAAGATCTCGAAATTTGCTGACGATACTAAACTAAGGTAGAGCTGTAAACAGGCGGGACTGCGAAATGATTCAGAGAGATCTTACTAGCAGAGTGGCCAGACAGATAGCAAAGTGATGTACTTTGGAGGCAAGACTCCACCTCGCGCTGACCATAACCATCAGTTTCATTAGATTCACAAAAAAGTCATCTACATCACGTTCAACGTCACTGACGTTTTACGCCATCGCAACCGACATTCACCTCGCGTTAAACGTCATCATTATCGTACTCGTCACTTTGAACATTTACTCTAGAGCATCCACATCGCGTTAAACGTATCCTCCGAATCGTCGCCATTCTTGGAAGACTGCTACTATACTCTCATGCATTTTTGAGTCAAATTTTGCCGTCATCACGTCCATCGACCGCACGTATACGGCGATCGTCACACATACACTTCTTGGTCTGTGGAAATAACTTGCCGGTTGTATGGACTCTTGCCTGCTTTGTCTGCAGATGATGCTGAAGTCATGAGAGAGCGAAAAGCGAGGAGGACTACTTCAGCTTACAGTGGGATCTAAAACTCTTTAAAGTTTGCTTCATGATTTATGAGTCATCCTAAGTAGAGGTAAATGAAGAAGAATGGGAAAGAATGAAGGGTTTTAGTACGACTGTTATCCAGTAGGAAATACGCTTCAGGGTTCTGTAGGTTCTATTTATGAACAGGGCTTGGGAGTTGACGTCGTCCCTAACATGACGTCGGAGTCCATATAACGAGAATAGTCGAAAGTTTCTGTAGTCAAATATCAAAGTAGCTTTCAAGTGTGTGGATAAGGAGATATTTAGCAAACTGTTTATATCCTGGTTTAGTATCGTCAGCAAATTTGGAGTTCTTAGATGTGAGACTGAGTTCTAGGTCATTAATGTATATCATGAAAATAATTAGGCCTAGGACCGACCCCTGTAGCACACCGCTCGTTACGTCTAGCCAATCTGAGGCTTCGTCGTTTCATGCTACACGCTGCTCTCTTTCGATAAACCAGTCTCTGATACACGTAGGGCCAAAACTAGAATATGCTTCTTAGGTTTGGTCACCGTACCTCAAGGAGCACAAGGAGCTCATAGAGAAGGTTCAGAGGAGGGCAAGGAAGATGTTACCAGAATTAGAGAGGTGAATTACAGAGAAAGGCTAAAGCCTTTAAATTTGACCGTCTTGGAGGAGAGAAGAGTGAATGGTAACCTGATCACAACCTTTTGAGATTTTAAGAGATTAATGACGTGGAGATCTATCAGTTCCTCGAGAGGTGTAAGTGGACATAACATGAGATTAAGAAACTTGTTGAAGGTGTGTAGAAATACTTATATAGTATGAGTAGTGGATGAATGGAATAGAATGACTTGGGGACATTATCAAACACATGAATGTGAGATGCATGGTAAGAGAATGTTTAGGAGAGAGGGCGCCGTGAATGTAAAACTCCCTTCCCGTACGGTAAAGATAATATCCCAGTCTCATTAAACGCCATTATCATCATCAACCCCATATCCTTAGTTACACATTGCAGTCATCTATATTCACTTTCCTGACGTCAGATACCCGTCATTACCACCATACCATCCGCAACATTACAGATACCACGACATGTCCCATCATCGTGCAAGAAAGTCTCAACTCACATCCAGTTTCACCAGTGATCATGAGATCCTTGCCTTAGCATCCGCCTTCATTACTCTTAAGCATGACCTCCTGTCCTGACCCGTGTGGTGGCGATCACCAACACCTTCATTTACCTCGACCTTCTCATCACAAAAGGCTTAGGGTTGCTGGCATACATACCGTGATCGGTTGTAATTCGTTTTCTTTCATGCCTGACCCTGTAAGTAACCTGGTTGTAAATCATTTTCTCTTTAACTCTGTGACCTATGTAAATGTACAATCCTCCTGTAAACCTTTTTACCTTTTTTGTAGTACAGGTGAAACTGTTGTTGTTACATTCATAATGTATGTGACGCCTAATGGTGCGGCTGTCTCGTTATATCGTTTCAAGTATTGTCATTATCCGCAGTTCTGCTCCAACGACCCAGACACCTTCGTGGACGCCTGCCGGCTAGCCGCCCCGTACTGCGACGCCGTCGACCTCAACCTGGGGTGCCCGCAGGCCATCGCTCGCAGAGGACACTATGGCGCCTTCCTGCAGGACGAGTGGGACCTAGTGCGCACCATGAGTAAGTAGTATTAGCCTGGTGTTCATATGGATGAGTGAATTATTGAGCAATTAAGAGTGCGTGTGTATCGAACCGTCCGTGACCCCATATTAGCCATGAATAAGAGGACCAGTTTGAACCACATCGGAATGAGTACCATTAATAAATGAATGCAGGACGTTGGTAACTTGCATAGCGTTAACCATGAGGAAGGGTTCCGTTAAGCATACGTGGTGTGGATAATGTGTTTGTGAATACAGTAAGGGGCCGAGTATATGCTCTACGTAATGCTATGCTCATTATGGGGCATCGTGGGGTCACTGTCGGTTAACGGCCGGTGAAGTATCGGTAACATCTTTGTGAAGGCTATGAGTAAGTGACCTGTTGCCTGTAATGAGTAAATGGGATATGAATCTCATTACTCAAAAGTAAGTGGCCTGGTCTGCTTATGAACTTCTGAAAAGGGATGAACTAGTTTGAGACGGGTAAACGCCATTAGTATATTATTGCTTGATTATTTGACTTTTAGGCCTGTCAGCTGCTAGGATCATTAAGGCTGTCAATGTCAAGTTGAAAAATCTTAAACACCTCAACTTGCTGAAGATAATTCTAAGCCACATACTTGCTGAAGATAGTTCTAAGCCACATGCTTTCACCATATGGCCTCTGACAACAAGTGAATAGGGTTGTACATAACTCTTTTGCTGACCATTGTTGCGTTACGTTCTATACGTCACACAGCGAATGAATGGCTTGGTGTGGAATCGATGACTAGCTGATACGTTGACCATAACTATGATGGCTGAGATTCTGTATGTGACTTGTATGGATCGGGACCATGATGGACAACTGACCAATCAGAGGCAGGCTTGGGCTCTGCTCTCCTGGCTTGAAGGGTGAGGAACCGAATAGCTTCGAAATAACTTGGGATGTTGAGTGTAAATATCTTAGATGAACGTTACGCTTGTGGTAATATAACGTTTTACATTGTTAGGTCGCGCTAAGGATTTCGTGTGTTTTTTTTATTCCTTGTGCTGCCAAAGCCGCCGGCATATGATTGACCAGAGATTTAATTAATTCATATTTTGTTGACACGGTTGTAGACCTGAATATATGAATATGTAATCGTCGTGGTACAAGAATAAGTGATTTGTGTGACGTGTGAGCAAGTGACGTGACAGGCCATAGATATGTAAACTGGTGACATGATGTGGACCTTGGCGTATGTGACTAGTGTGGACTGTTATGGTATGAGCTGCTTTGTGCCATTAATCTCTGACGTTGTGTAGGAGAATATGTTCGGAAATTTGATGTATTGCGTCGCCCACTGCAGGCTGTGAATGGGTCGGTTTCTAACGCGAGGAGACACTGCGTAGGGTATGCGTGACACAGTCTCTTCCATTAGTTATCTTCTGTGAAGGTTATCCTGTACGCATCTTGATCTGAATGACCCCTATGTAGAGGGTTAGACTCAGTGATAACTTTGAACGAACTGGTGCTCATAGTGAGTAAGTGGCAAGGTTTGGATCATGACCTGGTGTTTACCTGGCATGACCTGGTGTGTACCTGGAATGACCTGGTGTGGACCTGAAATGCGAAGTGTCTGAGTTTTGACTCTGAATCGAAGTCATATGAATTTGTATGACCTGGAACCAAAATTATACTGGTTGTGGTCTGTGGTATCCAGCGGTGGACTAGTATTAAGTGCCCACAAGCATGAAAGTGTAAGTGATTAGGTGCGGATGGCACATGATATGGTATACATCGTGACTCGGTAACCAAATGTAGACCGCTCACCATCACTGGGGCACCGAGCGTTCTTAGAGAGTGGTAAAAGCTGGAACTGTTGATAGATGGATAATTATGAATAGAAGACCATGAATATTTTCTTTGATGTGGACCATAAGTAGCTTGATGTAACACACACACACACACACACATGACCCACAAGTATTCCTTAGTATCTGCCTGATACAGACACGGGTGAGTTGTGATGTCTGTTTCTTTCTGTCTTTGGCTAAGTTTAAGAGCTCTTAACCTACACATGTTTTTTAGATGAAGACGACGACTTGTCCCCTTTTTTTCTCTTAAAGTCTGGACAACTGAATGTAACAAAAACTTCTTTTCTTTTTGATTTCTCTCTTCCCCATTCTCTCTCACCGAGGACTGGCCTCGATAAGGACGCTTGTGCGTGGCTAAAATCATACTCCTCAGAAAACGAGGTTTATATGTATATATATATATATATATATATATATATATATATATATATATATATATATATATATAATGTATGTATGTATGTGTATGATATGAGATTTTGAAAGCTCAAGGGAAGACTAGTACACATAAAGATTATGATCGATGGTGCTTGGAGTGTGGGTAGAGACATGATGAAGGTCCATTAAAGAGTAGGTAACATATGGTGTGAATTGTGGGTCAATGATTTTGTTCAGAGTTGATAACCAGGGATGTGTACAATCTGGGTGTAGGCGGCGAGTGAGAAGCGTGAATTGCACTTCTGTACTCACGTGGTCACTATGCTGAGCATATGACATACTCTATCACGTGCATGTGAGGCAGCGTTGACTGGAATGGAACATGAACCTTGTCGTCGTCCTATCCTGCTGGGGTATGTGATATCCAGCCACCTCTGGGTCTCGAGTGGGGAACGTGTGGTAAAACTTGTGAAAGAGCATCCTAGACCGGAACGGCTCCCTCCCACCGACCTTTAAATTCCAAGGACGTGGCCGTCGAAACTGAAGGTCTTTCGTGTTTAACATTTTGTGTGGAGTCTGTGTGGCGTTTCTTTTACTGCCCAACCTGGATGTAGGATGTTCGAAAGTGGAAAAAAATATAAACTTTATTTTTTCATTCTTGTCCCTTACCATGAATGTCTGTCGCTCTGCACTTTGAAGGCAATTCCACTTAACGCAAGCTATGTACGGCGAGTGTAACGTATGTGTGTCTGTACCTGTTATGTGTAATGAGCAATGTGAGAATGTAAGATCGATATATCATTACCGTGTATCGTCATCACGCTGTACAATCTACAACATTTTGACGTTTTTCTTACTTGAAGGTTCTGTTTCATAGAATAACACTCCCGTTCGTCTCTTGTTTCACTTCTGACTCAAAGGCATATCATTGTATACGTCAACTGGGCTCTACGTATTGAAATTGTTCTCCCCTTTGATTAATATTCCGTTTTCCCGTCAGGTTCTAACACGCAGAGAAGGCTGTAAGTGGTGTCAGCTTCCGTAAATATTTTGGAAAGCAAATTCTCTCTCTTGTTCAGGCAAAATTCTACCTGCCAGACGCACACTGCTGACTTTGAAAGAAATCTTTGACACTAAAACTCGGGTCAGCAGAACATAAAACTCGAGAGTACGTAAATCATTTTAAGGTAAGCCTCTGTTAACGGAAGCGAGGATGAATAACTTAGTAGTACTTAATTATTCCTTTGTTTAATTGTTGAGGAAATATGACGTTCCAATGATATTTAACAGATGAGGTCAGTGGTTTCATATTAATGGCGCACTCAGGCTTACAGTGTCTTTGCGGCCAAACAAAACAAAGAAAGATTCTAATTAATTACACACGGCAGCTGTAACAAAGGACGCGGTGTGGAATTTAATCGAGCTCATGAAATTGTAGTCACAGGCACGTGGATGTACGTGCGCTGACTTCCTTGTAGCTATCATCATCGTTGGAGAAAAATATAGGAGTGGGTTCGAGATACAAGAGGATCAGTAACTCGCTTCCTCGAACAGTCAAAGCTTTGGTACACTCCTCCCTCATTCGCCTTCTCCTTCCTCTCAGTAACGTAACCTTACCTGTAAGAGTCACGTCTGCGAACACTATCGCAGCCTTAATCAGTTTCGTCAGTATTTTTCTCTTGTACTTTTCCCCCCCCCTCCCACCTGAAGCACGCTGCTCATGTCACCATTCTTTACAACCAGCTTTGCAATAGGCTGGATATCTTTATCACTTCTTACTTTTTTTTTTTTTTTTTTTTTTTTTTTCAATCAGTGCACAATATCATCCCCTTGAGGTTCCTCTTCAGCCAGTTCCTCTTGCGAACGCCAAATACGACATTTTAGCAAAGGTCACGTAGACTAGTTAGTGATTTTTTGATCATCGCTACATTGCTCTTCATTCTGGGGTAAAAGAAAGAAATCGGCATGAAAGGCATGCATCTGTTCTCTTGCTTTTGACTGCCGATTACGTCCATGATTGGACGCATAGTCTGGGATTGTGCAAGCCACCGGCCAGCTGTGTCGAGCGCAGAAACATCCCACGCGTTCAACCGTACGTACCTCTCATTCTTCGGACGTGGTACGCGCTGCATTACCGAATAGATTTTCACCATAATTTTATTTTTTCCAGTTTATCCTAATTCGCCCAGGCCTCGGGGTTGCATATGGGGTTTTCGCTAGGGTTTTTGAAACTCGCTCCCGGTAGATACTTCGCCATGGCTGTGTGTTGCCTAATGTATAGTGTCTACCCCTGACCGACCGACCGTTCCCTCTAGCAGTAGTCGTCGGCGGAGCGATTTGCTAGTCCTGTCAACAGCGGTGTTCGTCAGGCTTCTAACCCATCGCTTAACTCCTCACTCCACGAAGTTGTCTTTCTAGTTCTGACCGTATCCACTCCTATATTGATGATTCCACTATACACAGTACAAGCATATTGAGACGAGTGGACTAGAAACAATTTTTTTTTTTTTTTTTTTTTTTTCAGCGTGTGGCTGTATTCTGAGCGCCAGGTTTTGTGTGGTTTGCAACTTCGTTGTTTGCATTTGACGGTCGAGATGGGTAGGCAGGTGAGGCGCAGTTTAATTTGCTTATGACCTTTGCAGTGATGTTTGTGGTGTGGGGAGTAAATGTCACGTGTGTGTGTGTGTCGTGTGTGCTACCCAGTATTGTTGTTCTCTGGAGTTGAAGTAGTTGACCTGTTCGGGTTATGGGAGGGTGCAATATATGGATTCGTGTCTTTGAAAGGGTTGACAGTGTGACACTGGCTTTATGTAAGGATGCGGATATTTCGGATTAGATGTTGTTCAAACTGTGTGATGTAGTTCAGCATGTAGCTTGACCAATGTCATGGTTTTATCTAGGATTGTAACGTCGTCTGGTCATCACTCGTTTGCCGTAATCTCTAGGAGGTAACGGGAGGCCACGTACGAGGACACTGAACAGGGTTGGAGAAAGAACTGCTGCTTCGGGAACTCCGTGGTAGAATCCGAGGCTTTTCGAGGTACAACTCGAGTGCGGCGATCAGCTGCGAAGTTTCTGAACCACTTCTTTGTCATTTTTGTGGAGGATGGCGTCGAGTACCTAATGCGTGAGGGTGAATCAGTAGACGGTCGAATGCTTTGTTCATATCTATTTCTGATGCTTCTGATGTGGTGCAAAATGTGGGTTGTGGTTGGTTGTTGCCATCCAAGATGTGTGATGTCCGCGTGCAGGATGGTTGTAGTGTGGTTGCGTTTCGTGCCATGTTGTGTGGGGAGGAGACCAATATTGTGGGTGACTGTATTATAGATCAGTTTGTAGAGGAGTTTGTACATCGATGACGGTAGTAATAAAAGGAAGTGGAGGTTGTTAACTTAATGGGTTTCAGAATGGGCTACTGTGTTCGTAGGTTTCCATATATATATTGGAAAGGATCTCAATTTTGCGCGTGATCAAGATATTCCTATGGATATTTTCCCCGTGGACTCATAGGAATATATTTTTTTTTTTTTTTTTTTTTTTATACTTTGTCGCTGTCTCCCGCGTTTGCGAGGTAGCGCGAGGAAACTATATATATAATATATAGTTAGGATTCAATACTGGAAACTGCAAATAAGTATCACAAAAATGATTTAACGATAAGTTGTATAACTTCTAAATGCTGCGAACTCTGGGGTAAGATTATTAATTTGAATTTACAAGATAATGTTCTTAGAGTTACAGTACCTTTTCTTGTACTGCGCTTATTGAAGCTTATGAGGTCGAACATGAACGCCTATATATCTTGTGCGTAGGTATGTTTCACAACGCTGGCAGTACACGGTGTCTCCCTTGCTGAGTCGTCTTTTGTGACGTAAAGCCACTCGTACCTGTCGCCCTAATTACGTAATTACCGACGGCCAAGAAAAAAAAAAAATCTTCCATAATCACGCGACGATAATTGCGCTCGTAGTCTTGGGCAGGACCGGCAGCGGAGTAAAGCCGCCCTAGTCAATTATGGTCAGAGTAAAGTAGTTACGTCACTCGGGGTTCTTGACCGACATTCCTTCACCGTGTTGTCAGCCATAGTGTGATATCCGAGACGATTATCCCATTTAGATACTGTTCACAAACGCCGGTGTCCTAAGGCTGCAGCACAGGTTCTGTTCACCTCTTCAACGCCTACAGAAGACACTGTTGGACGCCGTTATTATTTCCTTATCATCAAACTCTCGCACCAGATCTTTAGTGTAGGGTCGTGGGATACACACAGTAAGTGTTGACACTTTCGAATTGTGACTACCTCTCTTCGGAGGATTCTGTGATAGACGGTCTGCTCGAGACTGTAAGGTACTGAGTATGCATGAGTGGATACACGTACAACCATACGACACTTGTTGCCTCGTCTGCCTGCTTCCCATGAGTTCGTAAAGCATAAGTGTTTACTCGATGTTGACCGGAACACTCTCTCCAAACTTGGCGGTGATATTAGGTGCTGTATGAACGGAGGGATCAACAGTAGAGTGGGTGTGGAAACTGAAAGAATTTGATGAAAATTCTCGTCACAGAGGAAGAGCTTGTGATAAACCAGATTCAATCTGTTCTCAGAACCCGGGTACGTACGAGAATGGGAGGTATCGTAGCGAAATTATCCGTTATCGTGACTACTGTGTGGGCTTCTGATAAGACCTGTGGATATCCGTATCCACCTACCATTAGGCTTCTGGTAGTGTCCACGGATAATTGTAGGCGTTGCAACGTTTATATCCGGGGGTCGGAAGTGATGATGTAACACTTCACAATGCGGATCGAACGTTAGTAGGAGTATTGTAATTATGTTCAAGGCCATGTAACAAACTGCGAATCATACTTTCCCACTTCACCTTGCACCTTCTTTACATTTTTTTTTCCATTCTCCTTTTTTATATATATATATATTTTTTCATTTTCGTCTTCCGTGGTTAAAAGCCACACTTCATTGAGAAATATATTTTCTAATTCAATACAACTTCTACTTTGCCCTTCCTTATAATGAACGCCGGAAAGATCTCAAGCAAACTGGTCAAGAAATGGGCGTTGATGTAGCATTTGATCGTAGCAACTCGGTAAAGTGTTGGCAGGGAACTAACCTACAGGTGATAAGAGAGACAGGTGTTTATGTGTTTGTGGGAGAAAATGGAAGAAAAATTAGTAAACGAATTCATGAACACACGAGAGCAGAGAATGGTAATTGCTATATGATGTATTTGTACATGCTGTTTGACCATATTATTGCTTTCAACAATTGTAACATTTTTATGATTACGTAAGACGCAAAATTGTCGAATCCAGTCTCGTTAGTTCTCTTCGTGATTTGAATGTATCCATGGGCCATTTTTCCTCTTAAAGTTTTGTGTAATAACCTTAAGAAATGTGTAAAGTCGCCAAGATATACAGGAAGAGTTGGTGAGGTCACTTAATCCCTGGGTGACAGGGCGAGGAGACAGGTTAGGTCAGGTAACGGATGATGGATCAGGGGAAGATATCTCCTGTGTGTATATATATATATATATATATATATATATATATATATATATATATATATACAGTCTTTTTACCTACTTCATTTACGCACCTTTGTTCGTACGACATTCGGACAAGGGACCTGGTATATATTGGGCTTGGAGCACCTCTCCTTGCTCCTCCCGTGCAAATTTCATCTCCACGTGAAGTCATTGTAAATCTAATTCGTGAGGAATCCGTTTTCTGTTCATTGAAAATGTGGTAACTTTCCTTCTTCTTCTGATGATGATGATGATAGGTCTCGCTGATCAGTGGTAAAGAGGGAAAATAATCTCTTAAACACATACTGTCTATTCTCCCTCCTATTCTTTCCCCCGATTAGAGTTTACTTTTGGACGACTGCAACATTCCTTTATATCGTGATTCATCTTAAGTAATCCATTTCGCTTGCTGTGTCTTTTGGTAAAGTACTGAAAGCATTCCTCTCCTTGGACACAAAGACGGCATATGTATATATATATATATATATATATATATATATATAATATATATATATATATATGGCATGGATAGCAACACATTGTTTTGTAGCATTGTGGCTCTGAATTTGCACTTATGTTTAATCGGTCTTTCACCATTGCCTCTGTACTAAAACTCTTCTCATAGCTTTGAAACATGGCAAGCTACAGCCCAATTTAGAGAAGGGTAACCATCCTAATTCTTAAAACAATCGTGTTATTGCTGTATGATTAATTCGATCTAGATTTGATGTAAATCCTTTGTACTTCATCTAAAGACTGCCATGTTGTTTTTATCCATTTTTTGATGTGTGTGTTAACTTAAAAATCGTTTTTCCTTGGTACAGTTGAGCGAGCATCGACGGAGGTGGACGTGGCCATCACAGCCAAGATCAGGGTGTTCGAGGACATATCACGGACTGTGGAGTACGCCAAGATGCTGGAGCAGGCAGGGGCCTCCATGCTGACGGTGCACGGACGTACCAGGGATCAGAGAGGCCCGCTCACCGGCCTCGCCTCCTGGCCACACATCAAGGCTGTCAAGTAGGTTCCGCCTCCCACACGTTACTTAATGGTTGTACCTTGTTACTCGTACACTTGACAATAAGTGTGAAAGTAAAGTGTTCCTGGTAAGGGTGGTATTGTCGGCTTTACTTGTAGTGGGTTGTGGGTACGCCACTCTCTCACAGTTACACTTCATAATGTTAGCATCTTCTATAGTGTGGACAGCGTTACTTCATAATGTTACATCTATAGTGTGGACAGTGTAACTTGCACTGCCCCGTTCGTATTGTGAACCTATCGGTCAATACTATATTTTGCAGTTTTACGGAATCGTAGAGTGAGATTCACATAGACGTAGGGGTTCATATCGTCATTATTTCATTGTCACCCAGCAGACTGTCATATCTTCGTAGCTGTTACGTACCGTATTTTGCTATAACCACTGTGGCATATCTGTGCCATATATGATCTCACGAGCATTTTTTTTTTAATTTTATGGGGTACTGTGTCACTTGTCCCACTGCATAATAATGTCATATCTATAGTGTTAGTGTCAGTTTGTGCCATACTTGTAACTCGTTGCGTGTCACACCAGCTTTGTAGCATCGGGAGGGGAGAGGGGTGTTACTCCAGCCTTGTAACATCGGGGGGGGGGGGGTCGTCACACGAGCCTTGTAACATCGGGAGGGGGGTGGGGGGGTCGTCACACCAGCTTTGTAACATCGGGAGGGGGGTGGGGGGGGTCGTCACACCAGCCTTGTAACATCGGGAGGGGGGGGGGTCGTCACACCAGCCTTGTGGCTGTGTTCCGCACGCAGACTGTCATGGGTTGCATCTGTGCCGTCGCCTTGTATGCTCCACCTACTCTTTCTCAGTGTACCACCATTATGGCTCCCAACTATAGACTCACATGGTTATGAAAACACACCGTCGGGTCTGCTCCTCCAGTGTTGGGAAAAGGGAGCATTGGATCAGTTCAGTACGCTTTCTTACCGAAGATGTTAATGATCTTTTTAACGCGAAGCAATGATCTTGGCCGTCGAGGTAAAAAGCCAAGTTCGATATGCAGAAATGAGAGGGCCCTCCGGTGAATCATGAAGATAACCAGAGGAGACAAGAGTAGAAATGAAAAGGTTAGAAGAAATATCGGAATGAAAAGTACCTCTTATTTCATCTGGTAGGGTTTGGCCACGTCTGAAGAATGGAAGAACACATGTACCTCGCATGTTGTTACTAGTAGCAGCTTGAGAGAAGACCACTTGAGTGAACAAGCAGCTAATTGTGTTGAAAAGATTAAAGAATTTCTAACAACAAGAGGCTAGGAGATCCCCAGAAGGGATGACTGATGATGAAACCTTGAATGAGAGGCGTAGGTGGAAACTCAGTGGTAAGGAGTAGGTGGAAACCTTCAGTAGTCGGTGTTGGTGGAAACGTTCGGTGGTAAACGTAGGTTGAAACCCTTTGTGGTAGGCTTAGACGAAACGAGGAGGCTTACAGTGGAAGTTTACATGAGGAAGACCAGACAATAGGATGCCTGATGGGCCCACGAGTGGGTTATCCGGTGAAAAAATAAAGTTTAACTTGACAATAAAGAAAATGTAATTCCGATCAGCAGTTTTTTAAGCTATCACCGACTCCTTGCTGCTGCACATTATCCTTCTTGTGTCCCCGTTACCGCTGTCGTTTATACAGTTTATTTCTGGCGTTTTTCTCAGAGTAGTAAGGTGTAGGTGGAAGCAGACAATGGTAGGCATCGGTAGAAACTTTCAGTGGTAAGGTGTAGGTGGAAACCCTCATTGATAGTTATAAGTGGAAACTTTCAGTGTTAGGGTTAGGTAGAGACCTGTGATGGTAATCGTACGTGGAAACCCTCATTTGTAGGCATGGCTAGAAAGCCTTCTGCACGGACAGATGTAAACCCATTGGGTGAATAGTGGCGATCCTAAGCAACGCTTTTGAGTCCATTGCTGAAACGCAGTGTTGGTTATGTTGCCGAATAGTCGGCAGTAGTGGATCGAGCGTTATTTTGCCAACTACGGTATTATCTATGTTTATTTTCCCTTACGCCACTTATGGGGTTATGTTTAGGATGGCCATGGTGGAGTGGCGGAACCTCCTGCTGGCGGTTAGGTAAGGTTGATCGATTTGACTATTTAACTCAGGACTTTTTGCCTCGGTGCGAGTTTTCCTGGTGAATCCACAGGTGCAGTTAATGCAAGTGAGATTAATTCTTCGCTCGGTAGCACTAATTATTCTGTGAATTTCGATATTTGCCCAAAAAAAAAAAATTTTAGTAGTAAAAGTTCATGAATCGCGTAATACGTACAAGTAAAGAACAGTGAACTGGTAGGTGCTGACGAGTCGACAAAATCACCACAGTGTAACGTAGGTGAGATACGTAACGCTGCCCATTAACTTGGGTTACCACCAACTGAACTCACATTATTCTCCCTGCTACCAGTAATAACCACACACACACACACACACACACACACACACACACACACACACACACACACACAGAGCAAGCGAGCCAAACTACTAGCCATGCCATTAGGGGGCACCTGTACGTATATTGATGGGGTCCACGAGTGTAAAACTCCGTCCTCGTCCAGTACAAATAGCGAGTTGGAGTTGGGTAATGACACAATCATGAGATCATCTGTTCTCTTGAATAGATTTAGTTTATACGAAGACGATACCGTACCCTTATTAGGCAATTAGGGAAGACTGAAGTGGTGATTAATCCTTACTCCGTTCAATTAATGTAGACGGGAGAGGGGTATATTGTACAATGCAGCAAATTCATGTGAATTATATCACGGGAAGATGAGGGTGGAGGAATCCAGTACAACGCCACTAGAAACCAATTTAGCCTGGCTGATGGAGGTAATGTGTCACGCACCTGAGTATTCATTCGTCCTGTGTTATACCTTAGATGGAGAGATACGTAACCGTGAAGCATACACGTAACGTGATACCTTACTTATAAAGTCACTGCAGTGAGGGATATAGACGAAGATACACAAGACTTCACATGTTTTCCGTGGGGCCACAGCGCCAGGCCGTGTATCTATTATCATCTGGTGGACGACACATCTGACCTGAGATTAACTGGGTTAAGCTCGTAGTTCACGGTGGAGAGGACTTGGCATGAAGCATGCACACTCAAGGGACGTAGAAATTTGTCAGTGAAAGTACTGTAAAGATGAATTTCGTGGATGGAAGCACTTTGCCTCTCATTATGACACTGTACATAACGATGTGTGAAGGTGGGGACATGGGCGTCTCCAGGTCCTAGCAAGAACCCCCACCACCACTACCACCACCCTCGACTGATACCTGTCTTCTTAGCCTCTCAAGGTAGTCACCTACAAGTAAGCTTCGCCAACAAATTAAGGAACGAGAATCTTCAGAACGAAGGCTACTTCAGGGAAACACTCTGGTTCACTTATACAGAAGACTACAAGATTACATTGGAAAGAGGAGTTTATTGAGGCACAGAGAAGAGAAAGGAACAGGATGTTATTTGGATCATTCCGTGTATTTACCCAGTGATACAGAGCAAATGATAAAATGTGTTAATACAAAACGGAGGATGTATTGTTACAGTGACTCTGGGATTAGACGATAGATCTTACAAAGAACATGTCCGTCGAGAAATTTATTTTTTTAAGGTTTGAGCTCTGATATATCATCTATGCGCAAACAAAGCATTACAGACTGTCCTTTGAGCTCGGTTTTGTTCGTGGACGTAAACATACAAATGTAGTATTGGTAACACAGGGGAAGAGTTATTCATTCACTCAAACAGTAAGGACAGTCGCTTGGAGAAACGCTAAGAGACTGCGCACTGGTCTTGACCCAGAGGTCTTATATACTTGATTCCCGTTTCGTGCATTAGTGAGATGGCACCAGGAGCACACGAAGAAAGGAGGCATTCGCTCATATCCATTCTCTAGCTGTCATGTGTAATGCAGCGAAACCGCTTCTCTTTTACCTCCGGACGCTTCACATTGTTGTCCTCTTGTTTTTTTTCCGGTATTTCTCTAGCTGATATATTTTTGTTATTGGTGTTCCCCAAGGTTCTGTTTTATCACTCCATCCTCTTCCATTTTATCAGCGACCTGCAGTGTTGAACAAATAAGTTTCCATTATTATTTTTTTTTTTTTCGTTTCATTTCCTGCTCGAGTTACGTCTCGTCTCGTCTGTTTCCTTCTTTAAATCTTGGTTTTGGCAGGGCTTCCTCCACAGGAGGAAACGTAGACCAATTGATTTTGCTGCTTCAATATTTCTCACTTCCAAAGTTCTTCGTCACTTTCTCATCCAACAGACCTAGAGCCCTGTGCGTCGACGCAGTGAATGTACTTATAACTTTGTGAATATCACACTACATAGACAGCCAAGTCTGTGTTTAGCATCTGGAGATCCCCAGGCGATGCAGTACTAGACAATCCATTACGTTTCATATTTGCAGCGTAGTCACAGAGCCGAGGCTGGTTTAGGGTGGGACGTTTGAGCTCGATTCCTTTTCCTGCACCGGTCTGGTTATTGGCTGGTGATGTGGGATTTAGGCCCATCAACTGCCAGGGTCATTCAGGTCATGAACGTCACGTTACATCCATCATCTGAAAACTCCTGAACACCTTCGTTTCAAGGATAACTCTTAAGACCACATACACTCTTACCTCTGCATGTGGTTTTGCCGGCCAGTTTTGGGGCTCGTTTAGCTTTTTATTATATACCTTGTGAGATAACTACCACCTGTCCAATAACAAAGACTTCCACTATTCTTCCCTTTCTGTCTCTCCATTTCCCACATTTTTTTTTTTTTTTTTTTTTTCCTTTCAAGGTCTATTGGTATGTGTTAAGACGGTGATCATAACTCGTAAGTAATAGGAACAACGTTCTTGGTAAGCTGCATTCGAGGGTAATGAAGGGATAAGCCTTCCCGAGGAAGTCAAAAATTGGTGTCAGTTCTTATCAAAATGTGAGCAAAACTTGGTTACTTGGAGCATGTGGAACTGTTTTCGTTTGAGTACGTTGGTTTAGGACCAGCTCCAGGTCAGCTGATTAGTGTCTCCCAGCTCTCAACATACTTTGGCACTTGGATTTACTCGTCCGAACGGGGATACACCACTCCTCAGGTGGCATGTGACGGGAATTTCGAACGTCGTCCTCATGAGTAAATCCCTTGATAGACTACACTTCCTCCTCCTCCAACTCCCCTTTCTCAGATGCTCCTCCAACTTCTCTTTCTCAGCAGCTTCTCCTCCTCCTCTTCCTCAGTTCCTCTTCCTCCTGAGCAACAAGGTTAGGAAAGTTAGACGAGTTATCGCATTTGAGTCTTGGGTTTACCCCTCCTCACCTCCTACTGTATACATTGACCCTTGAATATACACTGATAGGGATCAGTTAACTCGTCTGGAGCCACAAATTAGAGGTTTCATGCACACAAAGCTCTCCCGTCGTGCGTCTCTGCACAACGGGTTACCCGTGGCAATCTCCTGCATACGAAATACCGTCTTGCAGTTTCGACGTTGTCACTAAGATATGCAGCATAACACTCCTCACTGGCCAAAGTAAACAAGCAAAAGAGACATGTGATTGGGGACTCTGAGCTTTGAGTTAGGTAACCTGCAAATATAACCAAAGACAATTACTAATTTGATAACTTGTACTAGAAGTGATCTTATAATTACTAATTTGATAACTTGTAATAGAAGTGATCTTATTTCTTCTTGAGTGACTATCTTGTTTTGGCGTTTCAGACTCGAGCCATGATCTTTCATCGTGATTAACTTACCCTGTATGTGAGGAAAGACTACTCTCTATCGGTGTGAAAGCTTGTAACTTTTTGGCCATTGTTTCTGTTCGCTGGAGTCCTGTAGACTTCCAATACTTCATTTAAAAGATTTTTGGATATTTTGAATTTTTGTTGTCATCAAGGAGGATCTACATGTATAAAGTCATATAATTTGCATCGATCTTTCGTCATATAACTTTTTTTGTGTGTAGTTATTTCATGTCCTCAGTATAACACTAGTGTAACACTTCCAAAGACTGTCTTGGGTATTTTGATAATCTCTGGAAGTGAGATGTGCCACATGCTCGAGATGTGGTCCTCGTGAGTGACTGGTCATTATGACATTTGATGTTTTGTAATTAGATGTTCTTGCATTTGATCCTAACACTCTTCTGTTGAGTGGTAGCCATACTTTTTTGAGATTTTTTTATTGTTCGTGATAATGGCTCTCATGATCTTTTTCTTCTTGAACCATCCTACCATCGCTATACGAACTATCCTGTATCCGAATTTCTTACTGTATCTGTAAAATGTAGGACTAAACATGTTTTGTGAAGGTTTAGTTTCATTTTCAACTTTTTGTACGATGTACAGATCGTTGAAATGATTTTGGATACTTATAGTCATTCTCAGATATTATCTTAGTTCTGTTTTTGTGACGTCAGCAAGTTCAGATAAATCTGGTAATTAGACGTGGACCACATTGCAACAACCACGTGATACACCACTCAGTTACCCCTCACTAACTGGGACGTTGGATACAACACGTAGTTTCCTATCTGTGTCATTTTTTATTTTAGCTATAAGCACCATGAAATACCATTACTATGAACATCTGTTAACGTAACTTTTCATATGAAACTTTATTAAAGATCTTTTTAGAGTCTGATTAGATTACAGTACATGCTGATTAGATACAGTACATGCTCATTTTGTACCAGAGTCGCTTTCTATTTCAAAATATCTTCATCAGGTTATCAAGACGAGATCTGTAGTAACAGAAGGTGTGTATCGACTACCTGCCGTTACTCGCGTCACTGTCAAGCAGTTTGTTTGCATATCCTTAATAACATTTCCCAGAATTTGCACGAGTTGTCGATGTGCGAAACGAGTCAGACGATATAATCGAGCGAGCGTTTCTGACGGCCTTTCGTCCTCAGACACTTTACCCCCCTGATAACGATGCGTTAAATGGTTTAAGCAAAGGAAAAAGTTTCATCTTTTGCCGTATTCAAACCTTGAGATAACACGTCACTTGCGTCAGTCGACAGTTTTCAGATTGAAGGATGATTTGTGATCTTTATCTTGCTTTCTCTTAACACCCGCTGATCTTTCTCAGTGTCGGAGGATGAGTTGTGTTCCAAGCGCAAGTCAGGTGTCCTACCCTGTGTGTGTAGAACTGAATTATTCACTGCTTAATGAAGGACCTCCAGTTTTCATGAGTTGGTTTAATTGTGGGTTTTACATTTATTTTTTTGGTCGCTATTTATATCTGTATGTAAATTTCCTCTGGGATAGTTTTGAAAAGAAAAAAGTGTTTTCCTTAATTTCGCTCAAATTATTTTTGTCCACTTGCTACACTTTCTTTAAAGGTTATCATAAAAACACAGTGGTCCTTTGGAGTGTCTGAAGGCTTTAACCTTTTGTACAACTTACTAGAGTTTCTTATACAAATTTGTTTTGTGTTCCGCTTGTCCTAGGTTCTCTTTTGGGTTGTATTTTATTTCTGTTTCTGGATAACGTCTTTGAATTTCAGCCATGTGTCTTCATCTGTTATTTTCAATACTTTCATCCAGTTAGCTCTGGTTAAGATCACGTAGCAATTTTTTTTTTCTTAGCTAACATTTTCACAGGTTCTGTGACCCGTATTTTCATCTAAATTATATATGGAACTTATGGCTAGGGTGATGAGATTGTTTAGTTCCCAGTACATCACGTGTTTCGCATGCTGGACCAAATCTTTGGTAATAGTTCATGAGTCTTAGTGTAGTATATCCTTCGGTTGGTTGATTTACAGTTCAATAAAAGAGGCAGTCTTAACGTAGCCAGTGTGCCTGCCTCCCTGATGTCCTTGTGGGGTTAGCCATTGACGGAGTGGGTTATTAAGATAATTGATAAACTGTCCCTCTGTATTAGCTAATTACTCACAACAGATAATCTGATTCCACGTTTTCTTTTTGTTTCGGAAATATTTGTACCACAGGCCGCTGTGTGGCACTCCTGATTCTATTATTTCATTATTTACAATGTCATTATCGAGGGTGAAATTATTCGTGTTTTGTAGTAAGTTGTAGGTATGTTCAGGTGCTTTTTTTTTTTTTTCCCGTATAGTTGAACATTTTGCCTGTTTTTTGTAGCCCATCCATATCCAGATATTATCCCATAACATCTTACCCACCGCGAGGACGTGTTTTATTTCGGTTATGTGAGTATATAGTTTATCCAGTATGTACACGGGAATGTGTGTGATCAGATCACCAGTTTTGAACAATATTTCCAGCGTGTACATCCACCAAACTTGATCATAATTTGTGCCCCGTTGTACCGTACTAGCCAAAGGCCATGTGAGTTTTTCGTACCACTTTGCGTCCGTGTTCTGTCATCAGTTGTCCATGCATTAACTTTTCACACGAGTGTCATATGAAGCTACTGGGTCAGACCTGTCAGGGGTAGCCCTTGGGTGGTTCCTCTTTTTTTTTTCTTTTTTTTTTATCCATTGTCCCAGACTACCATCTAGAATGGTCGCTTGTAGTGGAGATACAGTGGCTTTCAAAAAGCCAAAGCTTCATCATTTTAAGGTAGAAGTGGCTCAGATTTGAAATGTAGCAACATGAGTGAATTGTTTATCGTAAATATATCCGCCAGTTGTACAAAGTGAACCAGTTAATAAGCCAGGTAATCGGTACAGGAGAGTGACTCGGTTTTTTTACGTAATCCTTTGTATCGTATCTTCGGCTGTGGTCTGTCTGACCCAGGTCGAGGGTTATCACACACGTCTGATTTAAGAGATCCTGATATTATGGCCCGACTTTATATGACTTTTATATCGATCGTAAGAATTCTTGCTTGGCTGTTATTGTCAGCCTCCAGTTTGACCTGTTCTTTCAGTAGATATTACTCGAATACCATATATCGTTTGTGCTTTATTTTGCCAAAGGAGGCTGCAGGAGTGTCATTTAAGTGTGGTTCACTCTAAGCAGTTGGGGTGATTTCATAAGAGCCTGCGTCATGTCGGGGCTCTTAAGATGCATCAAGCCGGCGTAATACCATGCTATCCATCAGGGAGGGTGTGCAATACTGTCGTAATACCTTGCTACCCTTGTGCTGGAGGATAGCTCTTACGTCATGCATCTCAGCCTCCATTGCTCTCTGACTGATAACCTTCTCTGAGAGACCAGTTCTTCCAGTTATACAGTCCTGCGTTCTGTTAAGCCTACTTGTATTGCCGTGGACAGTCGTTGTGTGTTCCTTCACTCGGCAGAAAACACAAAAGCGCTGCTTAACCTTTACCACCTCGCGTGAATCAGCAATACGCAGCCTAGGTCGAAGGACCACCCCAATGGCACGAGACAACAGCTGATCACCTGACGCTGTCATGTGTGTGGTAACGGATACCACGAGGGTTAGAGCCGTACCCCTGCGGTATGCCACCTTAATGGGAGATACCTTAGGCACTGACTAGGCTGCTAGGTTAACCCTCTGACGCAAGATGGTTGGGGGATGACTGTATCGTATAGTGGGAGTTACCAGGTGTCATCTCGATGGTCCCAAAACGTTCTCCATATTATCTTTTTACACACCGAGCAGGGGCCGCGCTTCCTGGCTAAGTTTTCTTTCCATGCGGGCAGACTTCCATACCTCACGTATACAGTGGTCGTTTACAAGACATGTTTACAATTAGTGTGTGTGAATTACAGGGAGAAGGTTTTACACGCTTGGGTTCCCAGCGAGGTGTTCAAGGGAGGTTCTGTGATATTATTCCTTAGCTCTTTATCTAGATTAGAACTGTGGCCAGTTGGCAGGACTCTCTGACTCTCTCTCTCTCTCTCTCTCTCTCTCTCTCTCTCTCTCTCTCTCTCTCTCTCTCTCTCTCTCTCTCTCTCTCTCTCCTATCTCGAACCGTGACACATTATGTAACACTTTTAGCTGCCAGACAAGAGCTCGTCACCAAATGGATGAGAAGGCACGTGTGGGCCAGCAACCTGATAATGTATTGAGTGCTCGAGTCACTTAGGGCCTGGCTGGCATCACGCTGGGTGACTCGCTGTCGTTGTCGGTGTTGGTAGGGGAGGTCCTTGTGTGTGTGTGTGTGTGTACGAGTTGTGTCTTGGGGTGTGTGTGTGTGGCCTGACTGCAAATGATTCGAGTACTCGTGGTAGTGATGTATAACGTGATATATATATATATATATATATATATATATATATATATATATATATATATATATATATATATATATATATATATGTATATATATATTTTTTTTTTTTTTTTTTTTTTTTTTTTATACTTTGTCGCTGTCTCCCGCGTCTGCGAGGTAGCGCAAGGAAACAGACGAAAGAAATGCCCCCCCCCCCCATACACATGTACATACACATGTCCACACACGCAAATATACATACCTACACAGCTTTCCATGGTCCACCCCAGACGCCTCACATGCCTTGATTCACTCCACTGACAGCACGTCAACCCCTGTATACCACATCGCTCCAATTCACTCTATTCCTTGCCCTCCTTACACCCTCCTGCATGTTCAGGCCCCGATCGCACAAAATCTTTTTCACTCCATCTTTCCACCTCCAATTTGGTCTCCATCTTCTCCTCGTTCCCTCCACCTCCGACACACATATCCTCTTGGTCAATCTTTCCTCACTCATTCTCTCCATGTGCCCAAACCATTTCAAAACACCCTCTTCTGCTCTCTCAACCACGCTCTTTTTATTTCCACACATCTCTCTTACCCTTACGTTACTTACTCGATCAAACCACCTCACACCACACATTGTCCTCAAACATCTCATTTCCAGCACATCCATCCTCCTGCGCACAACTCTATCCATAGCCCACGCCTCGCAACCATACAACATTGTTGGAACCACTATTCCTTCAAACATACCCATTTTTGCTTTGCGAGATAATGTTCTCGACTTCCACACATTTTTCAAGGCTCCCAAAATTTTCGCCCCCTCCCCCACCCTATGATCCACTTCCGCTTCCATGGTTCCATCCGCTGACAGATCCACTCCCAGATATCTAAAACACTTCACTTCCTCCAGTTTTTCTCCATTCAAACTTACCTCCCAATTGACTTGACCCTCAACCCTACTGTACCTAATAACCTTGCTCTTATTCACATTTACTCTTAACTTTCTTATATATATATATATATATATATATATATATATATATATATATATATATATATATATATATATATATTATCCCTGGGGATAGGGGATTAAGAATACTTCCCACGTATTCCCTGCGTGTCGTAGAAGGCGACTAAAAGGGGAGGGAGCGGGGGGCTGGAAATCCTCCCCTCTCGGGTTTTTTTTTTTTTTTTTTTTTTTTTTTTTTTTTTTTTCAAAAGAAGGAACAGAGAATTGGGCCAGGTGAGGGTATTCCCTCAAAGGCCCAGTCCTCTGTTCTTAACGCTACCTCGCTAATGCGGGAAATGGCGAATAGTTTGAAAGAAAGATATATATATATATATATATATATATATATATATATATATAAACCTCCAGAGATGGACTCCGTCTGTCATTGGCAACCGTGATGGGTACACCAGTCGCTTCCTCCCTCACGATGAATCAGACAGAATTACGTCATCACAGCTGAGCACGTCCTCCGCCTCACCTCTTCTGTAATTTTATACTCTTAGAATCATCACTAATTGTACCAAGTGCACCAGCGCAGGGCAGTCAGCTTTTAAAAAACCTCTGCCTAAAATCTGGAATGATGTAGACATGGAAATAGTTTTGAAATAACTGAAGGAGATGGTACCAATTTACATTGAGATGTGTTCCTACTTTCGTTAGAATGTCTCTTACATCGTCGTAGTATACCTTTGTTGGTCTTACGGAAGGACTTGTTGAGTTCATTAATGCAAGTTAGAAAAGTAGTGTTATGTACCTACATATGACATGTATACAGTATATCGTTTCGTAGAATCTTATCACTGATACATTAGAAATGCTTTATATGTGTGACGCTCTATACATAGAAGGGACAGTCTAGCTCATATTGTACCTACGAGTATACATTTATATCCATTTCCATAAGACGTTTCTTTGTCAGACGACACCAGGAAGGTTGGCTGCCCAGCTGTGGTGTATGTACTTGATACGTATAGTGAAGTTTGTAGAGCAGAAGGTTGTTATTATTAGCACTGGCTGGGTGAAGGGGCTCCGCCGTCTAACGATATGATGACGCACGTCCGCCAGATGTATTGGGTATTGGTGGCAACCCACGTACATCCTGGCCACATCAGCTGGCTGGCTCCTCCCGAGTTTTGCCCGAGTTATCCACGTTTTCTCCTTCCTGTACGAGAGTTGTCGTTTTCCTTGGTTTGTTTCCCATTTTCTTTCCCAGAGTGCGCAAACACTACACGTTAAGGTTTGCTCTCTTGGTCTCCACTGACACATCTGAGGTAATCCAGCCCTAAAGAATGCAGAACTGAAATTGCTTCGCTATCACCGTGCTCGTTCCAATTATGGGGTGGGTTGGGATCATAAATTTGATGGGAAACTTGACAATACCAAAGGACAGAAATGGAAAGTAACCAGTTCATCAAACGTGAAGAGAGAGAGACTGTACATTCTCATTGTACAAAAGTCAGTACAGTATTGAAGCTTTCTGTTATTCTGAGGCAGGATGTTGTCAGCGTTAACAGGGATAACAATGAGGATGTTGCGTAATGCTGAGAGGACATCTGAACACACTGAAAATCACTACACATAAAAGTGATTTGTGTCTATAAATGAGATTAGGTTTGATACATCATTTGATGATTCCTGAAGTGCCTCTTATATTCAAGATGGAGTAACTCTTTGTCATGATGAAGCAGACATTCCAAAAGATCTTCGGTTGCTGTAAGAATGGATTTCCCGACAGTAACAAAATTTTGTTAAAAAGGAAGTTAACAGACCCATTGTATAGAGTATCATGTGATACGATAAAGGAATTTGAACTCTATTTCTTATTGAGGTAGTAGCACTTGGTGGCTCTGCCGACCCGTCATTGTTACGTGACTAAGTGAAGGAGACTTGGACAGGAGTCAAGTGGTACATAACGAGAAATGCAATTACTTTAATCGTGTGGGAGGTCGTATATGCCAGCTATCATTGATTTTCTTCAGTATGATCATAATGGAACTCAGACAGCATGATATTTTGAAGTAACGAGTTTCTTGTACTCGTAATTACAGATAAGAGTACGTGCTTACTGTAGGGTGTTTACGATGAGGTTTAGCCCAAAGGAAAGGGCTGGCATTTAGCTCTCACCGCAGGGAAAATCTAGAGTTTTGAAGTCTTGTGTTACGTGTTGTAGAATACTACGTGTGAGATGGAGAGATTGTTTGTGGACTGAATGCTAGCAACCCACGTGTGGGTGAGGCACAGGTTAAGGACAGCAACCTGGACCAAAGGAGTGAAATTTGACAGCCGCTGAAGGTGCTGGCTCACTGCATACTCGCCACTCACCCTCCCAGTGCCCAGGCGGGTCGTCCTGGAAGTATTCCTCTCTGGTCGATGGCTGCCTTCCCCTTACCGAAACAGTTTTAAGCAACAACTTTGGCTAAGCAGCAAAGATTCGACTTAAAACAGTTCACGTGTTATTGACCTTTTACCTGATCCGTAAAAGGGTCAGGTCATAGGTCACATCATTATGCTCAAGGATCGTCTCGAGATGTTCAAGGGGTCGAACCATTGTGCTAAAGGATTTTCTTACCGTCGTGCTCAAGGGTTTGCACACACACACACACACACACACACACGCACGCACACAGCGGTTGAGGCCTGTACAGCTGGGGAGACTTGCACCTGAGCCTGGTATATGTAGGAACCTCAGATGGCCTGATCGCTTCCTCCCACCACGTTAAAAAATAGCATTACAGCTTCATTCTGTTGAGCGTTAGCACTGAAGCTTCATTATATGTTAAGCTTTAGCACTGAAGCTTCATTATATGTTAAGCTTTAGCACTGAAGCTTCATTCTGTTAAGCTTTAGCACTGAAGCTTCATTATATGTTAAGCTTTAGCACTGAAGCTTCATTCTGTTAAGCTTTAGCACTGAAGCTTCATTATATGTTAAGCTTTAGCACTGAAGCTTCATTCTGTTAAGCTTTAGCACTGAAGCTTCATTATATGTTAAGCTTTAGCACTGAAGCTTCATTCTGTTAAGCTTTAGCACTGAAGCTTCATTATATGTTAAGCTTTAGCACTGAAGCTTCATTCTGTTAAGCTTTAGCACTGAAGCTTCATTATGATATATGTTAAGCTTTAGCACTGAAGCTTCATTCTGTTAAGCTTTAGCACTGAAGCTTCATTATATGTTAAGCTTTAGCACTGAAGCTTCATTATATGTTAAGCTTTAGCAGTGAAGCTTCATTATATGTTAAGCTATAGCTCTAAGGCATCATTATATGTTGAGCTTTAGCTCTAAAGCTTCATTATGTATTAAGCTTTAGCAGTGAAGCTTCATTGTATGTTAAGCTAGAGCAGTGAAGCTTCATTCAAGTTGTATCTTCTGTTTCATCAGCTTGGTTTTGTCACGTACAATGTTTCATATGAATTTTTTTTTTTTTTTTTTTTTATGTATTGGCATTAGTTTTTTACCTAAATGACTTAACAGAACATGATGATCTATACATTAACTTCAGTACACATCCCGTTTTAACAAACTAAACTCGACGTTGATAAACTTACAGGAGAGTACGTCTCATTCTGAACCTAGGAAACGGAAATGTGTTTCGCTTCATAGAAATAAAATCGGACGAAAGCAGTTAACTCAGCGTTGAAATGTGTAATTGAATAGTTTATGCAGAAACCTCATTTTAGGTCAACTTTTTTATGATAACAGTGAAATGCATGACAGTCAGTCTTGGATTAACTTTGACCTTTATTGGATATCACAACTTGTAACACTGTGGTCAGGGTTCGTTAGCCATGATGTAGAAGGGAGAAGGTATTAGATCGTCTGTCTCATGTTTTTAAGAAAACCCTTGAAACCATTTGCGGATGCTGCTGCCTTGTTGTTAAACTGTACTTAAACCTTGTCGATTCAGTAGGACTGGAAGATTATCCGAAGGTTTCTGATTTTTTAATATCACTAAAGGAAAAGAAAAGAACTCGGGCGGAACATGAACAGATAGGTATGCAAACGAGGTAGGATGAGTAGGGGGAGAGACTCCGGAAATTAACGACACACTGAGGATTTAAGTTGGCTTTTGAGAGGTATTGATCCACGTGAGGGAGAATGTCTGTGAAGGAATCCTGCCCTGTGTACTCTGTGAGGGTACAGAAACACTTGGTCAGGACACTTGAGATGTTTAGGAAGGAGGATCAGCGCTAGTGGCATGCAGATAAGTGACTTTGTATTTGTTCAGAATCGCAAATGCCTGAATTGCAGGTCGAAATCAGTAGCAAGAACACTGAGTAAAAACGCCAAGTAAATGAAAATACAGAGACGTGTAGTTGCTGAGGGGGAAAAGAGGTGTAGTAGTTGAAGAGGGGGGAAACTAGTTTACCGAAAGGCATCAGGGGTTGAAGGAGAGGAGGTCATAAATCAATATTGTAGGTTACCATGATGGAGTAAACGCTAGCTCGGAAAAAGAAAAAGATGGAGTGCTGGACTATGTTCTTGGACTGCCAGGGGGCATTTGACTACCAACAGAGGACGGTAAGATTAGATATGGATTTCAGATGGTCAGGAGAATGGGGAATCCTTCGGCGGATCAATAGGTAATCAAGCGCAGGGAGACGAACCACACAGACATAGTTGCCTCCTCAAACTGGATTCAGGTAACCAGAGATGTTCCGGAGGCTCTGTCTTCCCAGATGGACTAGAACCATACCTGGTTATGTTTGCAGGTAACGTTGATTGAGGAGGTAATGAACGCTCAGGATTGCGACGGCTTACAAAGAGACGAAAGTCGAGCCCCCAGCTTTGATGGTCTACGTGGGTGATGAGTTTCCTCCCAGCGAAACGCAAAGTGAAGACACGATACAGTGAAATGAGATTCTGTTATGACTCAGATTGCAGGACACGTACCACAGGAATCTACGTGAGAGGCTCTTGGGAGTAGACGTAGTCCCAAGCATGTGCATGAAAGCCTGCAAGTACTTGGATAAGGTGTCGGAAAAAGAAGGCATGTGTACGAGTAGGAAAAGAAGTGTTAAGTGGTTCCAAGTGCCAAGGGAAGATCGGTCTGAGGCAGGGGTGTGTGCTGTCACCATGGCTGTTTGATTTGTCTATGGAAGGGGTCGTGAGGCAAGTATGCATTATGTAGGGGATGAAGGGGCGTGGGAACCGAGTCAGTTGTTGTTTGCTGATGACTCAGCACTGATGGAAGATTTTGAGTAGAAAATTGCAGAAGTTGGTGACTGTGTTTGGAAGTTTGTGAAAGGAGGAAGCCGATATGTAGATATGTATAAATGCATAAATATTAGTTTCAGTAGAGTAGAGGGACAAGTCAGTGCGGGTGAATTTTAAATGAGGAAAACTTTGATAAAGTGAAGGGTTTGGGGTGCCTGTGAGTGGCATTGGCGGCAAATTGAACCATGTTAGCTGAAGTGTTGTAGGGTGGGTGGGGGTGCTAAGATTCTGGGGGCATTGAATAATGTGAGGAAAGGGAGGTTGTTATCCTGGAGGGCAAAAATGGGCACGTTTGAAGTTGTAGTAGTCCCAGCAATATACAGATGCGACGCATGGGCTATAGATGAGGATGTGCGGAGAAGTGTGTATGTGTTGGGAATGATATGTTTAAGGACAGTACGTTTTGTGTTGTGGTTCGATCAAGTATAAAGGGTAAGCGAGAGGTGTGATAATGAATTGTGATAGAGCAGAAGAGGGTATGTTGAAATGGTCTGGACATATGTAGGTAATGAGTGAGGAAAGGTTGACAGGATGTGTGTGTTAGAGGTGGAGGGAACAAGAAGAGAGAGACCAATTAGGAGATAGTAAGGAGTGAAAAAGATCTTGCGATCGGGCCTAAACATGCAGGAGGGTGAAAGGAATTCAGCTAGAGAGTCGAGCGGCCTCTTCGTCTGTTGTTGGCGCTACCTCGCAAACGCAGGAAGCTGCGGTCAACTATGGGGAGAAAATAAGGCCAAAAATTGGGCAACAGCGATTGTGCCCGAAGCAGAGATACATAGGAAGAGGATAGGATGATAAGGTACATTAATGCGAGGGTCTTGGAGGTCTGCAGTTTGCTGATTGGGGTAGGGGTTGGGGAATGAATCATCATCTGTTTGCAGATGACACGGTTGTGGTGGCTGACTCTTGATAGATAGCAGAAAATAGCTGAACGTAATAAGAAGAAAAGTAAGGTAATTGAGTGGGGGGAGGGGAGGGGGTGTTGAAGCCGAATGGTATGGGTGCGAGTTTAAAACGAGAGGCCGTAGAGGAAGTGGAGTGAACATGGCTGTTGATGGAACCTTGGCTGGGTTAGTGAGTCGCAGGGTTACAAGAGAGGATTACTTTCATGTGGATTTTGAGTACATGGGAAGGATAGATAACATGATGAGGTTGTCTGCTTGAAAACAATAATGGTATCGTAAGTTCATAGTTGGTAAAAGTACACAGGAAAGACAACAAGGCGGAAGGCACTCTCCAACACACCACTTCCTCTGTCTCAACAGCTTGCAGGAATATCCCTAAGAAGACACACCTTTTAGTATGTAGAGGTTATACTGTCATGAAAATTATATGGGAAAGTGTGAATGATGAGAGTAATCTAAAGTAATAGTGTAGCGGTATACCCCGGGAGGAGAGACAAATCTTAAAGTGAATTATATGGTTAATGGATGTTGAGAGGGCTGACCAGGATGTGTTGACATGGTCCAAACATATTGAAGGGATGAACGAAGAGGATCTGGAGGTCAAAAGTGAGGGAGAAAGAGAGAAGGGGAAATTGAGGAGTAGATGGAAGGATGGAGTGGATAAAGGGTTTTGGAGTATTGGGTCCTGAACATTCAGGATGGCCACTGGTGTACAATGTACAACATGAGTTGCAGCAAAGTGGTATACGGGTCGGCGACGTGCTGTCACTGGGCTGAACCAGAGCATTAGAAGCGATCAAGGTAAACTATGGAGCAATGTGTGGGGCTTAGTTTTGGATGGTGGTTGCTGGATTTGGGACATCATAAATGAGAGCTAGAGACTGTGTAAATATGGTCATGGTTCGTTTGTTCCCGACGCTGCCTCATGAAAACGGTTAAGGCAAATGTGTGTGTGTGATACTGCAGTAAGAGCTAAGTGATGCGCATAATCTATTTATTGATAACTGATGTATATATATATATATATATATATATATATATATATATATATATATATATATATATATATATATAAGGATGTTGGAAAGGATCACAATTTTGCGCATGAACAAGTATATTCCTATGAGTCCACGGGGAAAGTTCCCAAGTGCACTTTCGTGTAATAATCACATCATCAGGGGAGATACAAGAAAGAAATATAAGTCAGTTGATATACAACAAAGAGACGTAGCTAGGACGCAATTTGGTAAACAAATGATTGCCCAAGACAGACAACGAGCGTATCATAAACTTATGTGGACAAGAAGGGGAGTTGTTTACAAATTTTATCAACAGTAAGCCTATTCAGTATATATATATATATATATATATATATATATATATATATATATATATATATATATATATATGTATATTTTTTTTTTTTTTTTTTTTTTTATACTTTGTCGCTGTCTCCCGCGTTTGCGAGGTAGCGCAAGGAAACAGACGAAAGAAATGGCCCCCCCCCCCCATACACATGTATATATATACGTCCACACACACAAATATACATACCTACACAGCTTTCCATGGTTTACCCCAGACGCTTCACATGCCCTGATTCAATCCACCGACAGCACGTCAACCCCGGTATACCACATCGCTCCAACTCACTCTATTCCTTGCCCTCCTTTCACCCTCCTGCATGTTCAGGCCCCGATCACACGAAATCTTTTTCACTCCATCTTTCCACCTCCAATTTGGTCTCCCTCTTCTCCTTGCTCCCTCCACCTCCGACACATATATCCTCTTGGTCAATCTTTCCTCACTCATCCTCTCCATGTGCCCAAACCACTTCAAAACACCCTCTTCTGCTCTCTCAACCACGCTCTTTTTATTTCCACACATCTCTCTTACCCTTACGTTACTCACTCGATCAAACCACCTCACACCACACATTGTCCTCAAACATCTCATTTCCAGTACATCCATCCTCCTGCGCACAACTCTATCCATAGCCCACGCCTCGCAACCATACAACATTGTTGGAACCACTATTCCTTCAAACATACCCATTATATGTATATATATATATATATATATATATATATATATATATATATATATATATATATATATATATATAAGGATATTGGAAAGGATCACAATTTTGCGCATGAACAAGTATATTCCTATGAGTCCACGGGGAAAGTTCCCAAGTGCACTTTCGTGTAATAATCACATCATCAGCGGAGATGCAAGAAAGAAATATAAGTCAGTTGATATACAACAAAGAGACGTAGCTAGGACGCAATTTGGTAAACAAGTGATTGCCCAAGACAGACAACGAGCGTATCATAAACTTATGTGGACAAGAAGGGGAGTTGTTTACAAATTTTATCAACAGTAAGCCTATTCAGTATATATATATATATATATATATATATATATATATATATATATATATATATATATATTACCCCAGGATCCCTTTGCCTGGAGCTCTTACAACTCCTGCTGCGCAGTTTTCAGTATCAGGGAAATTGTGGACTCTTTGGAGTAAAATGTTCTTTTACGAAACTTTACTCCTGATGATACAGCCTTGCCACAGGCGACTGTCACACACCCTTTTCGCGCAGGTGGGGTTTATATATATATATATATATATATATATATATATATATATATATATATATATATATATATATATATAAACCTTTTTTCGGTTGTCGCCCATCTTGTAACCGGTTTCTCTGCAGTCTTTCTAAGAGTGTCTTAAGGTGTACGAAAGAGAGTTGCATTAGGCTATTCATAGTCTCTCTGGGGCTCTGCTGATGTCAAAGCTTTTGTACCCTCGACACTTTTCCTGTCCTTTCTCTTTCTTTCATTCCGTTTTCTTTAGACCCTTAGACTCGCTCTCGGTGGAATTAGGTGGCAGATATATGTGTTATACCTGAGAGGCGCGTGTGCACCAGTGCTTGGGTAATACTATCATATCCTCTTTTGCAATTTTTGTCCTCAGTTTTGTGAAATATTTTGTTCTTTCACCATTGAATCGCTTCGATATGATTTTGGAGAACTTCATCCAGATCGAGCGAACTTATGCTCACATGCCCACAGATGGTGGGCACCGGACAGATGGCTTCTCTGATGCTTCGTGTGGCATACTTACAAATGTGTTGCTTCGTCTGGCATACTTACAGATATGTCGCTCCGTCTGGCGTACTTACAAATGTGAAGCATTTGTTTGGCTGGATGATGATCTGTCTGGCTAAAATACAGATGTTAAACGCGAGTCTGATTGCCTGTGTGATGTTGTGGCTAGTGAACGTACAGACGTGGGTTAAGTGATGTTTCGTGTGATATAACTTTGCACACAAGCCTGACGACTCAAGTGATGTCTTGATTGGCTAGCTCATAGATGTGGATCACTAGTCATATTGCGTGAGTGATGCTTCTTATATAAGTCGCAAAACGCTCAGAACACATGGGTTTATTGATATCGGTTTATATGATTTATTACAGTACGTGCATGAGTGTTAAATCATCAGGTTTTAGTATCATTGACACTTGGGTGTGTTGGTTCGCAGACCATATCTTTTAAGTACAGATCGTGTTAGTTATGACCTTTTTTTCTTTATGATAATGATAATACTGAACACTTCGGCAGTGCAAGAGAACTTAATTTTCTTTCGCTTTTATCCCGAGTTTCTGGTATTGTAGCCAAGGATGATCAAAGTTTGTAATTAAGCGGAAATGGTAGTCGAATTGTGGAGTGAGTATAAACGGAAATGAACTGCGAGAGATGATAACAAAGATAGAAGAACAGATGACATGATAGTGTGAGTGATGGAAGTTATAATAATGTAGACTTAGAATATGTGTATGGATGATAGTGAAGCCGGAAAAAAGGAATGGTTGACTGGGAAGTGGGTGATGGAAATGAAGTGGGTAATGGGGGAGGAAGTGGTTGAGAGGTAATGGAGGTTGGACAAATGTATGAAGCAAAGACTTTACGTAACTCAGGAATTGTATAGTTTTGAGCTTGATTTACCAAGATATATATTATTTTAGGTATTTTATTTGGAAAAGTTTTCAAATGCTTTGTTCTTAAAAGTAAGGAACTTGCATACTTCACTGACGTAATATTCAAATTATTTAGCAGTTTCCTTGTCATGTTCGAAAGCAGAGTATATCGGTGTGTTCAAGAAACTTTTATTATAATTACGACTTTGCGAAAGAACAATTTATGTAGAATATTATAAGTAGATATTATATATTGACACGTAAGTAAAAGTAAACACTTATATGTTATCATAATAGTCTTAGACTTGCAAGGAAAAAAGATTCACTTTTTTTGACACGAGGTGTATTAGATTTACTGATACGTTTTATATTAGGAGGAGCAGTGGAAAAGCCCATTCGTATTTCTTCAGCCATATATATATATATATATATATATATATATATATATATATATATATATATATATATATATATATTATATATATATCCTTTCCCTTTTAATACGTTATGTTAGCGGTGTGGTCAGAACCCCAGCAGGCGAAGTAGAGATGTGGGTAACTGGAGGAGGATTACAAGGGATATTTACATTGAGGATATTCGTTTTTCGTCTCCTTCCAGGTTGTGTCATGTGTCACTTCCAGGTTGTGTCATGTGTCACTTCCAGGTTGTGTCATGTGTCACCTCCAGGTTGTGTCATGTGTCACTTCCAGGTTGTGTCATGTGTCACTTCCAGGTTGTGTCATGTGTCACTTCCATGTGCTATATTTTCAAAGTGCGATCGTTGGAAATATCATCAGCCAATTCATCTTAGTCATTGTTACTAAGATACAATTTGGTTGTTGCGGCTTTTAATCAGTGGATTTCTCAACCAGTCAGAGCTGGATGCATGTCGAGAGGACTGCTGATTCATCCTCCAGTAATTCCAGTTACTCGCAAACAAGTGGTAAATGAACTTTACTACCTTGCTGTAGTAGAATTTGAGAACATGTTGTCACTCCCCATCTTTTCGCTGTTTGCCTTCGCCATATCTTTCCATTTCATAGTACTTTATTTTATCCCTAGCATGGTCCAGTTAACCTCGCCCACGTGTGCCAAAGTAAAATGGCTTATTTCGTCAGGTTTCATCATCCTGTGATTCACAAGACTCCTCTCGATTCACAGGGAGACTCGTGATTCAGTAGATTCCTGATTCACAAGACTCTTGATTCGCGAGAGTTGAAGAGGCAAGAATTTCACCTTACATCGTCTCCTTTCATCCCCCTAAAGCAGCAGTTTTCCCCTTGATTGTCATCTAGTTTCTGGATGAAGGATAAGGTTTACGTACCGAGACCTGAACTCATCACAAAAGCTTGCCAAACGAGCTCGATGTGAGTGGTCGTCGGCTTCTGACGTTCTAAGCTTATCTTCAAGACTTCGTCCTGTGCAGTTTTAAGTTCGCGTCTCAGCGTTCCTGCTGCCACCTCTTCATGGTGCTAAAAACGATGTCTTTTTTTTTTTTTTTTTCGTCTTTTCCTTTCTATGTCCTCGTGTCACTAATGGCACAAGACCTTGGAATTGAGCAAGCCATTGAAGGAGTGCCGTCGTTGCAAATTTCTACACGATTTCCACTGTAAGGTAATAGATCGTTGGGAGTCATTCAATTACCCGTGTCTCTCATGACCTGCTTTATTCATTTCTTTTTTTTCAGTCATCAGAAGTTATACCATTTTATCACATCCCTTCGATATCCGTCGCCTCCTTTACTTGGAGAGCTGTAAAAACTTTTTTTTTTTTCTTTAACCTTTTTCATTGTATCAGCTGATGCCTGCTGACGGTGCAGCCAGAAAGAGGGTCTATATCAGGCAGGTCTGATCATCTGGTTGGCCGAACTGTAGCACTGCAAGCTACAAAGACCGAAGTATGTCGCTACCTAATTCATGAGCCTTTTAGATTTGTATGGCGCACCAGGGAGATATCTCTTGAATACTAGAGAGAGATTTGCGTCATACCAGGGAGATATCTGGCATACTAAGGAGATAATGGTAGCCACATCCGGGAGATGTCTGTGCTATAATAATGTGTCGATGTTTTCCGGTCGAGATTCATTGAGCCAAATCGTACAACAGCGTTTTCTTTCTTCCACTTGACTGTCCATTCAGTTTTGTGTAATTTTCTAGTGTTTAAAGTTTGAATAGTTATCCCTCTTTTTTATTTATGTTACAGGCATATAGTTGGCCACTGTACATGAAGATGTCTTTGTATAGTTGGCCACTGTACATGAAGATGTCTTTGTTTTTCATGCAAATTAGATATTGCATTGTTAACCAGAAAAATTTTGTTTTCTAAGAAACCTGGTAATTCGTGTTTGTTGCAGGATATTCAGTAAGTTTTCTCACTCCTTAGGTGTCCTGTAAATATTTGAATGACTACCTACCAAGCAAAGAGAAAAAAAAAGAAGCTTTGATCTAAATACATGGATACTGCCATTAAGCATTGTATTTTTTTTTTCACATAGATTGGAGGTTATAGAAGCTACACACAAAAAATTTATTTTTTTTGGTTTAAATCACACCAGAATTTTTATATTATAGGGTATTTTTATGTCAGGCGAGTAAACACATGTGTCCAACACCTAATTTTAGCGACCATTTCCATCAAACGGGTGGCCGATAACACAAACACTGCCAGCCACCACCAGCCCCAACGCATAATTAACTCCGGCGAACATTTCCACCAAACATATTCATGATAGTACAAACAGTAGCAGCGAGCAGTACCACCAGCGCATACTAAACTACCTCTGGTTGGAAAACAGGAAGTTATTCACTTAAATCCCTACAGAATCTGATTTAAAAAAAAAAAATGTGGATTTCTTGATTATTATAATTTAGTCTTTTGAACACGACAGTTAGACTTCTGTGTATGATACCGTGACATACACACATGACCTCACCGATTGAGGGTCAGGGTCAAATAGCAGGCAATCATACCGAAGGGTCATAGCGTCATACTGAAAGGAGTTAACATAATACTTTGCAGTGTACTGTAAACTTTGGTGTTTTGATATAGTATTACTACACGAAAATCGATAAAGTTTAACGCTGTTTTTTTCTAGTGTATGTTTTGGATGGAGGGATTGGCCATGGTCAATATTGGATGTATGTTTCTTGGTTCTTTGTTGTCATAGTTGTCCTAAATTTTCCCTTTTAGAGTAGATAAAAGATCATATGTTTGATATTTTATATCATTGTCTGGCGAGGTTGGTCATAAACTTGAGGGTTAAATTTTGATGGATCTTGTTGCCACCTTATCATATAATGAGAGAATATCATGTTCCATATATTGTACTTGTGGTAGGAAAGTTTATGATTGGTTTCTACGATTATTGATATCTTGTCTTTGTGTCTTAAGAAAATCTGACCAATAAAGGGCAAGGCTTGGAAGGAGAGTGAAGGTGTAGGATGGAAAGATATAGTTTACAATTCTACTAAATCTGTGATGTCCGGCATCATACCAGTTTGACGTAAGAGTAACGTCTTCCATTCGACATTTTCTTTTATTACTGCAGAAAATCGATTGATGAATGTATATTCTAAGTTTCCATTGTACTTTTGCACTATAAATAGTTGCGTTATAGGAATGAAGCAGCAGTTATGTTTGTTTCACGTGTTTAATGCGGGTTCTGACGTTGTGGTATATAAACAAACCGATCGACATGGAACCTAGAAATATAAGCATAACCCATGAGGACATGATACGAAAAAAAAAAAAAAAAAAAAACTGTTTGGTTATCAGAAATATGAATGTGTTTATAAAGAAATGTGGTAGAAAAATGGTCCAAACTAACATGGTTGAAACCGCATAGATTCTAAATTGAAGTTTATGATTTATTGAAGGAAATAGGGTTTTCAGCGGTACCCTTAAATCATACTTCATTTCTGAAGTTCACTCATCCACGTACTCTTCATGAAGTCTCCTTAAGGTGGTCGTTCGTGGTCTTCCTGATTGTATAGACTGAAGACTTGGAGAAATAATCGGGAGTCATGTGACAGTGAAAACCAAAAGCTTGTTCCCCGTCGTAGATAGAACTGATGATATATACATATAATGAGTTTTACGAGTTACTTGTGCCTTCGTACTCCCTCACTTTCGAACCCCCCTGTCTCCTTTATTAAGGTAGTAAAGGAAAAGATGTCAGTAATTGGATAAGCTGATAAGTTGGCGATTGGACTCATAAGTTACTTGATGGTGTCCATAGATATGTAATTATGTAATGAAGACTACCATTACACCCTCTTAATTAAAGACACATTCATTATCATAATTGTGCCATGTTTTCTTTCACATTAACATTAGTCTGTAAGTAATTAAAGCTATAAATGTTGTCACGATTAGATAATGAATCTAACGGATCCGTATGATTTTGTTTTCTGACGTCATTTGCGTGATATGCTGATGACCACCATGACCCTAGTTGCTCAGTCAGAACTGAACACAAATGGAGACTCAGACCTGGTGTGTTCACATCATGTGTTCCCCTTGAATGGAGAAAGGTTAACATGACTGAAATCAGGCGTCCTTTCATCGCATCGGTATTGCACCATGTCCTCTGCAGACAAGTTAGCTGATCACTGGGTTGCAAGAAATTCCGTCCTTGTGTGTTAGCTTCCTCCTCGTTATTATAAGCCATTGTTCCTGTGTCACCTAAGATTCAGTACTGTAAATCAGTCATGTGTAAGCTCTATCAGCTAATTTCACCGGCGTGACGAGAAAGTAGCCACTGTACAGAATGCTCTTTAGCGAAAGGCCTCTACTTATCAACCTATTCATTTTCTTTTTGTAATTTTTATGTCATCTTTAAAATCGTCCATGTCTAGGCCGCCTCCCACCAACTAAAGAAATTTGTAAGTTCATGCGGTGTCCACGAGATGACTCTTAAAAAGTTTATTGGTGTGATAATAATGCCTCTCGATAGATATCACTCTTTGTGTGTTATTCTCCAACGCGCGCTTCACCTTAGTATATCTACGATACCATGAGAACAGTGTTGATGGTAAAACGTCCCAGGAAACCCATATGTTTATATACGATATGCTGAGCTGGACTACTGGTGGCTCTGTAAAGAGATTCGTCCTTTTAGATCACATGGTTACTGAGGGTGGAAAGTGTGGCGATGATTGGAACAGTTCATGACATTTTAAAGACTAAATGTCGCTAATTAACTTGATTTTGCTTTTCAAGATTGTCAAATTTGCATTTTGTGAACTGATGTTACTCCAAATACAATAATTGTGTCTGGGTACACTACCGCTATGGGTCTACTTCCCTGACATTTTCTTAAGCGTCTTTAGAGATTTCCTTGATGTATTATTACCTTTAATTATAGTCTTTGGAACACAGTTTAGGGAGAAGGTGGTTAGCTTAGCACATGGAACTCGGGATTTTATGACAGTAGTACAACTGCGACACTCAAAATTTCTGCACTCAGATGAACAGAAAACAGCTCACCTTTTAAGCCTCTGGTCGTCATATAGTTGTTGTGGCTATTAATGTGTTCATACACGGGTGCCATCAACGATACATTTATCCTTCCTTGGTGTTCGAGCTGCCCCGCTCTGTAGCCTCATACGGTCATTATCATTCACTTACATTATCATTTATTATGTGGATTTATTCTATCGTCTTAACCTGTTGCTTGTCATTAGATTTACTTTCATAGTATTTGCCAGTGTGCTTAAGTTCAGTAGTATTATTTATTTCTTACTTAATGGTCTTTTCCTCCTTAGCGAGACAGTGTGAGAAACAGACGAACAATGGCCTCATTTGCATACCTAGAATCTCTGTACTTAGCATGTGTAATGTACTGAGACCAGGGCTTACCATCCACAACCAAGCCTCACAGACTACTCCACGGTTTACCTTAAATCGTATCATGTCCTCTGCTTCACCTCACCAGCAGCACATCGCCCCCAGATGCCACATTTCTCCCACCCAGCCGGTCACAAGCACATCCCTCGCCCTCCTGATGTTCAGGCGGTAATACGCCAAACCTTCCTTCTATCCATCCTTTCATCTCCGTGTCGATCTATCACTCCACTTTGCTCCCTTCACTTCTGACTCGTAGACCTTCTTTGTCAGTTTCCAGTAACTCGCCTCATCACGTGCCAACACTAGTGATACTAATGCAGTGGTAATGCCCTCACCTTATACTTCTGTAATGATTAGTAATAGTAGTAGTGGTGCATTTACACTTGGGCTATACAGACTAATGTCACTGAGTTCTTGAACGTGTGACGCGAGGTTTGATGGCGAGCTGTGTTCTGTTGCAGGGAAGCGGTGGGCGTGCCCGTGCTGTCCAACGGCAACATCCAGTACCTGGCGGACGTACAGCGCTGCCTGACGGCCACCGGCGCCGACGGAGTCATGAGTGCCGAGGGCAACCTGCACAACCCGGCCCTCTACAGGGGCACCCACCCCCCAGTGTGGCAGATGTCCCTCGAGTACCTCCAGCTGGCCACACAGTACCCGTGCCCCACCAGCTACGCCCGGGGACACGTCTTCAAGCTCCTCCACCACTGGTATGTCCTCATTCTCATTACTGTCTTAACTATAAGTGTGGCGTTGTGTGCAAGAACTTTATAGATGTATGTGATTTACACCCACATGCACATGGCGACGCGCGTGCGCCTTGAAGATTAGAGGTTAATGAAAGGTGTAAAGAAAACGAGAAGTATTCACCAGTTTTAAAGGACGTGCAATTTTGTTATTTTTTATTTTTATTTTAAAGAACCGGTCATAGTTATTGCGAAAGACAAAAGAGGTTAGAGAGTTCCAGAGCTCCGAGGTGTAGGGAAAGAAACAGTCGTCAAAACTGCTCACCCTTGAGTCACGCATGACTCGTGACCTACCAACTTGCCAAGTATTGCGTGGTGTAGCTGGTGTTGGGGGCATACAAACGGCCAACTCTCGGGAGCAAAAACTAAAGTAATATCCACAGAAGAGGGAAAATGAGCCAACTTTGTGGCGTAGGGCAAGTGGGTCTAGTTTTAAAGTTAACCAGGAAGAGTTAATAAGTCGGACTGCTTTGGACTAGACTGTGCAAGTAAGGCTGCAGTGATAGAACCAACCCGGATTTGAGAGCATTGCTCCATAAAAGGACGGATCAGTCCTTTGTATAAACGAAGCAACTGTTAGGAAGAAAGAGATTTTAACATCTAATCAGGGCTCCTAGTTTCTTAGAGACAGACTTGGCAGTTTCCGTATTAAGGTATTGTGTGTATTTTACAGTCATACCAAGTATGTTCACGAAGTCAAGAGTTGGAATTACAGATCCGTCAAAGGAGAGAGAAAAGTTGTGACGAATTTTCGTTACAGAGATGGACAGAAATTTGATCTTGGAGGCATTATATATATCAAGCGCAATCCTTCCTAGCGATCAGACATTCTTCTATGCTTCACGGAACGATTCACTGGATCGAATCTAAATATCCTATGCATTGTGGTTTTTAAGTGTTCTGACACTGCATCTTGTAAGACAGAACTCGTTTGTTCTGTAGTGTTTAGCTAGTTGCAGTTATCATACTCTACTGCCGAAATGTGTTGTAGCTTGTGAGGAGGAAAGGAAAAATAAACTCCCACACGTCTGCTGGGTAAACTACGTGGATATTGGGGTAACGCAGATCTCTCGTGTGCCTGACATGCATACAAGGTTGTGTCTTTTCTGTGATTTTTTTTTCTGTTTTATCACTTAACGTTTTGAGGTAGAACTTTTTGTCCTTTTTCTAGATTTTTTATTTGATTTGTTTCCCAACTTTTTTCTCCCCATTTTAGTGCTGAAAAGTTATATTGTGACCGAAAAGGAAAAGGGAATGTACACGTTAAAGGCACTGGAGGTGAGGAAACACGTCACCTTAGAGGAATCCTGGGTTCGTGAGCAAGAAACTTGGTCATTTGGTCATAAGGTCGAAAATTCGGGGACCATATTTGTCTTGTAGGAAGACTGGCGTTCACATTTACAATCTTGCGATGTCTTTAATTGGTATGGAGGTTTTGCGTGGACAGACGGATCCGTGAGGGAGAGCTGGCTGCAGCTATTGATGAAATAACTATTCCAACACACAGGGTAGTGTGTCCTTCAGGACATAGTCGACTCCTGCGTGATGAGCATCAGGGAGTGTTGGGGCATTAACGTCGGCCAGCTTTTCATTGCTGTCATTCGACTGAACCAGCAGGGCATGTGAAGCGTGCTGGGTAAAACATGGAAAGGTGTGTGGGGCCTGGATGTGGATAGGTGGCTGTGGTTTTGGTGACATAGAGAATGGATGTGATTGGATATCTTTCTTTCATACTATTCGCCGTTTACCGCGTTAGCGAGGTAGCGTTAAGAACAGAGGACTGGGCCTTAGAGGGAATATCCTCACCTGGCCCCCTTCTCTGTTCCTTCTTTTGGAAAATTTAAAAAAAAAAAGAAAGAGAGGGGAGGATTTCCAGCCAACCACTCCCTTCCCTTTTAGTGGCCTTCCACGACACGCAGGGAATACGTGGGAAGTATTCTTTCTCCCCTATCCCCAGGGATAATATATGTATATATATATTATATATATATATATATATATATATATATATATATATATATATATATATATATATATATATATATATATAAGATATACGCACTTTATTTACTATATAGTGTACTAGTGATCGCCTGAGTCATAGTGTCTCGTATGACCTGTTTGCCTCTACTCGGCTGCCACACACCACTCGTCTTCCTCGCATGTACCTCACTGCCTCTCATTCCTCCTGCTCCTCCTCCTCGTTGCTCCGCCGCCATGTCACTCACCCATCCCGATAAGATGCTCAATAAACCATCGTCATGAGTGAAAGAGGAATGACGTAAGATGCAAATATCAGTGCGGTGTTGTGTATGGCAAATCCAGCAGGATGATCCGTGGCATAAGTAGAAATGTTACCCGTAACACGAAGGGTACAATGATCGCTCTTTGCAACGCTGTGGGTCAGGCCACATTTGCAATACGCTGCTCATTTTGGGTCACTGAACTTAATTAAACACGAAGGAAAGTTGGAAAGAGCAACAAAACTAATTCAATCGCTCAGAAAGGCAGACAGCGAGAATTTATTTTTTTATTTTCTAAATAAAGGTAGTAGACTTTGAGGTGATCTAAAACAGCTTTTCAAATGACTTAATAATTTCAGTATAACGTACGAAGAATTCTTCACCTCAGATATGGAGTCAGCGATCAGAGATGATGGTATGGGGTGATAATGAAGGACATGTTATCACAACTTGGGCAAGTTTGTATCAGCTGTACGGTTGTAGAGTTGTGGAATAACCTACCCCCTGAAGATTTCAATGGGAACTCTTTATCAGACCCTTCAAATCAAGGGTAGACAAAAATCTCAGAGATGCGTAATATCTGTTAAAGATATCTATTTTAAGAAAGAAAAAAAATAGAAAATCGTATTTTTTCATTGAACTCGACCCCACTTTTTTCCGGCTCATATTCGGGCCTCCTGAATTGGGATCTTTTTTTCCGTTCACACTTTCCTGTGAAATGTCCACATTGCAGTATCTCTCCATACTGCTGTTGTGCCGGATGGAGCGGTGGGTGGGGAGGTGCCTTCTACCTTACTCTCGTATCTCTTCCCTTCCACTTCACCAGTCGCCCCTCCAGTTCATCCATTACTACTCCGCTTCACCCATCACCTTTTCACTTCATCCGCTACGTCTCAAGCCCCCCTCACTCACCACCTCTCAGACATGACTTGCCTTAGATTCCTCCTACCCCATCACCGCTCAGACCCCCCCCCCTTCCCCTCACCCATTACCTTTCAAGCTTCCTCGCCCATTATCCTTTTGGCTTCCTCACCCATCACCTATCAAACCCCCTCACCCATCAGAAGCCCCATCAACTCATTCCTCCTCACCCAGCACCCATCACATCTAAAGCTTCGTCACCCATTCCTCATCCATCGCTTCGTAAGACCCCCTCATCCATCACCTCTCACATCTCATCACTCGTCCTCCACCACCACTCAAGCCTTCCGACCCTTCACCTATCAGCCCCCCCCCCTCACCCATCACCTCTCAACCCCCCAACCCATCATCTCACGAGTCTCCTCCCCGTTCCCCCATTATCTCACGTCCCATCACCCATGGACCCTACTGTATCTCCCGGTCCCCTCCTGCATCTTTCCTCACAACTATATACTTTATTAAAACCAATTAAGGCCAAGACCATACACTGTAAAACTCTGCCAGGTAAAGCTTCTCTTTTTTTTTTTTGTTTTATTTCCTCATTTTCACCGTTGGCGATTAATTTCCGGGTGAATAACTTTTTCCAGCTTCCCACGAGTGATGAGTGAAGCGAGCCTAGTGATGAGTGAAGTGAGGCTGATGATGAGTGAAGTGAGGCTGGTGATGAGTGTGGCGAGCCTAGTGATGAGTGAGGCGAGTTTAGTGATGAGTGAGGCGAGTTTAGTGATGAGTGAGGCGAGCCTAGTGATGAGTGAGGCGAGTTTAGTGATGAGTGAGGCGAGTTTAGTGATGAGTGAGGCGAGTTTAGTGATGAGTGAGGCGAGCCTAGTGATGAGTGAGGCGAGCCTAGTGATGAGTGAGGCGAGTTTAGTGATGAGTGAGGCGAGTTTAGTGATGAGTGAGGCGAGTTTAGTGATGAGGGAGGCGAGTTTAGTGATGAGTGAGGCGAGCCTAGTGATGATGAGGCGAGTTTAGTGATGAGTGAGGCGAGTTTAGTGATGAGTGAGGCGAGCCTAGTGATGAGTGAGGCGAGTTTAGTGATGAGTGAGGCGAGTTTAGTGATGAGTGAGGCGAGTTTAGTGATGAGGGAGGCGAGTTTAGTGATGAGTGAGGCGAGCCTAGTGATGATGAGGCGAGTTTAGTGATGAGTGAGGCGAGTTTAGTGATGAGTGAGGCGAGCCTAGTGATGAGTGAGGCGAGTTTAGTGATGCGTGAAGTGGGCCTAGTGATGATGGAGCGAGCCTAGTGATGAGTAGGGTAAGCTGAGTCTTGAGTGAGGCGCGGCGAGCCTAGTAATGAGGGTGGTTAGCTTCCCGGTCCTCCACAGGGAGCGGCCCTCACCGTCTCTACCTCATTATCCCACTGCCTCACACCCGTCCCTCACGTAATGGCCTCATTCCCCAGGTTTTATCTTGCTCTCATCACCACCACGTACTCCCCATACTCTCCCCTCCCCTTGACCCCACAGCACCCACCTCCCCTCACCCATCACCACACTGCACCCACCTCCCCTCACCCATCACCACACTGCACCCACCTCCCCTCACTCATCACCACACTGCACCCACCTCCCCTCACCCATCACCACACCGCACCCACCTTCCCTCACTCCCCTCACCCATCACCACACTGCACCCCTCACCCTTCACCATACCGCACCCACCTTCTCTCACTCCCCTCACCCATCACCACACAGCACCCACCTCCCCTCACCCTTCACCGCACCCACCTTCCCTCACTCCCCTCACCCATTACCACAAAACCACCTCACTGGTCAGCCAAGTCCCATCAGTCTCTCTTCCTGTACACACTACTCGTCCCTCTCCACATCACTCAGCCGCCTAATTAGCCCTCTAATCCTCTGCCACAGCTCTCAGGCCTCCACCACAGCCCTCAGGCCTCCACCACAGCCCTCAGGCCTCCACCACAGCCCTCAGGCCTTCTCCTACAGCCCTCGGTCCTTCACCACAGCCAACAGTTCTCAGCCTCCTGCACAGCCCTCGGGCCTCCACCACAGCCCTCAGGCCTCCACCACGGCCCTCAGGCCTCCACCACAGCCCTCAGGCCTCTCTACAGCCCTCGGTCCTTCACCACAGCCAACAGCTCTCAGCCTCCTGCACAGCCCTCGGGCCTCCACCACAGCCTCGGGCCTCCACCACAGCCCTCAGGCCTCCAACACAGCCCCCAGGCCCTCACCTCAGCCCCCAGGCCTCCACTATAGCCCCCAGGCCCTCACCTCAGCCCCCCAGGCCTCCACGGCCCACACACCAGACAGCACATCACCGTCCTCGTGCGTCTGGTCCTTGTGTCCTTGCCTCGAGCTGCCCCTGACTCGGCTTTGACTCGGCCCTCTTTCCCGTCTGTCACACAAGCCATGTCTTCATGTTTGTTGTCACACGAGTCATGTCTGCATGTAACACAGGTCGTGTCATGTCTGCATGTAACACAGGTCGTGTCATGTTGTTTGTAACACAGGTCGTGTCATGTTGTTTGTAACACGAGTCGTGTGTTGTTCATGTCTTGTTACTCGAAACATGAGTCATTCCATGTTGCTTTCAATGAGTCATGTCGTGCGTTGCTTGTAGCGTCAAGTCATGTGTTGCTTGTAGCATCAAGTCATGTCGTGTGTTGCTCGTAGCATCAAGTCATGTCGTGTGTTGCTTGTAGCATCAAGTCATGTCATGTTGCTCGTAGCATCAAGTCATGTCGTGTGTTGCTCGTAGCATCAAGTCATGTCATGTTGCTTGTAGCATCAAGTCATGTCATGTTGCTTGTAGCATCAAGTCATGTCACGTTGCTTGTAGCATCATGTCATGTTGCTTGTAGCATCAAGTCATGTCATGTTGCTTGTAGCATCAAGTCATGTCATGTTGCTTGTAGCATCAAGTCATGTCATGTTGCTTGTAGCATCAAGTCATGTCATGTTGCTTGTAGCATCAAGTCATGTCACGTTGCTTGTAGCATCAAGTCATGTCACGTTGCTTGTAGCATCATGTCATGTTGCTTGTAGCATCAAGTCATGTCATGTTGCTTGTAGCATCAAGTCATGTCATGTTGCTTGTAGCATCAAGTCATGTCACGTTGCTTGTAGCATCAAGTCATGTCATGTTGCTTGTAGCATCAAGTCATGTCATGTTACTTGTAGCATCAAGTCATGTCATGTTGCTTGTAGCATCAAGTCATGTCATGTTGCTTGTAGCATCAAGTCATGTCATGTTGCTTGTAGCATCGTCATGTCGTGTGTTGCTTGTAGCATCAAGTCGTGTGTTGCTTGTAGCATCAAGTCATGTCATGTTGCTTGTAGCATCAAGTCATGTCACGTTGCTTGTAGCATCAAGTCATGTCATGTTGCTTGTAGCATCAATTCAGTCATGTTGCTTGTAGCATCAAGTCATGTCATGTTGCTTGTAGCATCAAGTCATGTCTTGTTGCTTGTAGCATCAAGTCATGTCACGTTGCTTGTAGCATCAAGTCATGTCACGTTGCTTGTAGCATCAAGTCATGTCATGTTGCTTGTAGCATCAAGTCATGTCATGTTGCTTGTAGCATCAATTCAGTCATGTTGCTTGTAGCATCAATTCAGTCATGTTGCTTGTAGCATCAAGTCATGTCACGTTGCTTGTAGCATCAAGTCATGTCATGTTGCTTGTAGCATCAATTCAGTCATGTTGCTTGTAGCATCAATTCAGTCATGTTGCTTGTAGCATCAAGTCATGTCATGTTGCTTGTAGCATCAAGTCATGTCATGTTGCTTGTAAAGTGCGTCATATTTTGACAGTATAATTCCATATATTTTTTTCTCCTGTTATTCATTGCTACGGAAGTGGTGTCATTTTTGTTAGTTTATTAAAGCAAGGAAGTCACAGGAAATACTGGAACTTGTCCATTTTCCACAACTTGTGATTGATGCAGGATCTTAATATAATCTCTTGACTTATCGCTCAGATGGATGATGCAACGCGAAATAATTCGGGAAATCGTGAAATGGGGACAGATTACAGCGAGTCTGTGCAAGCAATTTCTCTGCATCGTTACGTCAAAGAGGAACATCAGTTTTAAGGGGGAACCATTTTACGTAATATTGTAGGATCTCGTGTTATACTAATGCACGGGTCTTGGACCACAGTCTGGCACTTTGAGAGTGTAGTCAGTCCGCTGATATTGGTGTCGTTCAAGTTTATATTATATTCCTCTCTCTCTCTCTGTCTCTCTCTCTCTCTCTCTCTCTCTCTCTCTCTCTCTCTCTCTCTCTCTCTCTCTCTCTCTCACAACGTGCATGGTGGGGACCAGGACCATACAGCCATCCATGTATGAGAGGCGACCTCCAGTGAGTTGCGTTCGTGACCTCAGTTCCTCAAAGCTGGCAGATGACGAGGGATGACCCATCTACCCTTGTGATGGTAAGACTGGCTGACCACTTGCCCCGTTATCCCTCGCATCTGTCTAATCACCCGAAATACTGCCTCCTGATTGGTCGAACGTTCTCCTCGTATCATCCCCTGAAAACATGGCTTTCAATTTTCTTTGACAAACTATTATGTTTCAGAGGCGATGGTTCTGCACCGTTGGCGGATAGAAAATGGGTTGGACGATAGTTAAGTAAACTGTCTTACCAAGTGATTGTCCTTAGGCCGACTCTCCGTCCCTTATCGTACTGAAGTGTAGCGAACCTTATCGTGTTATCTCACACTTTATCGAGTAGTGTATCGAGAGATGAGAGTTGGTGTAACGAAAGCATATCATAGTCAGACACCTTGCGTCCTGTACTATATATATAATCCGTTCAGTTAATGAACTGGTAAAAATATACAGCAATATATATGCAAATGGATTTTGTGATTATAGTTATATTTATTTCATTGTATGACCCTACTGCTGTAAATTCAAAATACATTTCAGATATTTGGAGAGTACAGAGGCCCATACGATTAGGGGTCGTTCTCTGTTGATGAGGATAATCATGGTAAAGAAAAAAAATAAAAAGTAATTTCAGAATTTTTTTTCCTTCGTAACTGTATTTTCCTGCGGTGAGCGCTATGCGCTGCCCTTACCTTTTGGGGAAAAAAATCTCCTAAGCTATGAGCAAGTCTCTCTCTCTCTCTCTCTCTCTCTCTCTCTCTCTCTCTCTCTCTCTCTCTCTCTCTCTCTCTCTCTCTGTGGTTACTCACCATCAGCGACCACAGTGACGGGGGCTGACTGACTACCAGCGTGGTGTGGCCGGGCGGGTCGTGCCTTCGTCCAGTGCACACTAGGAAGTCTCAGCTAAGTACGCGCGTCACGGTGAGGCGAAGACATCACCATAATGGCGAGTTATGCAGATTTAATGCAATCCTCATCACTTATTGTCTTAGTACTTCTTCCCTCTCTTGGAATTAGGTTATTAGATACCTTTTGGGGGTAAACTTTTCCTTCCTTTTTAAGTTTTGAGTTTCGTGATGTGGTGTTCCTCACGTGTGCGCACACACGCCTCTCAATTGGCCGATGTTGGTGTGCGAGTGTTGTGTCGTGTTGTAACGCAAATGGTTTGATGTGGTCCGTAGACCAACGTCAGTCTCTCTCTCTCTCTCTCTCTCTCTCTCTCTCTCTCTCTCTCTCTCTCTCTCTCTCTCTCTCTCTCTCTCTATGCATGCAAACGGTTTTTCGATTAGCGTTACCGTCAACGGAATTATGTAATTAGCGCTACCGTCGACGGAAATAACGTATTTCTCCTTCGTGTTCTCGCCCTGGTGTCCGTAGTTTTTAGTTTTTGGCTAACGTGTCGTTATCAACGAAGTAGAGAGGCAACAGTTGGGTTCGTGTGCATGTCTGAGGTCAGTGTGGCATGAGCGTCATCATAGTGAGGTCGTCTACAGCCCACCCTCCCTCACACACCCCCACACAGGAGCCTCACTCTGCCGGGTCTTCGTGACTGGTCGTAGCAGGAGGAGGAGGAGGAGGCTGCGTGGGAGGTTAATTCGACCCTTGACACACGTTATGTCTGGCTGGGCTGTGGCCACTCCAGCAGCCCCAGCTGGGTGGTGTCTGGTCTGCCTGCTGAACTAATGCTATATATCCCCTACTCGATTCACAATGTGTTGTCATGTGACATAGAGCTTTTATGTGTTTCAAATTTCATATTTTGAGATACTAATGTTAATTATTGCTGAACATGGGAAAGCACAGGATTCATTCATCTGTTAACTTTTATCTTTGATTTGATTTTTTTATTAATTTTTTTGTCTCTGAGCTCACCAGAAAGTTTGGCCTGTTATCATTTAACAGGCTTAATCGTTTGTTAACACTTTTAGACGAAATGATTGCGTGAGTTTAGAATCGTGTCGCCATTTCCAGGTACGTGAAGGACTTACACTAGAGTTTATCAATATAGAAGTTTTTGTCAAATTTCATTGCCTTCGCTTCATCTTAAATCAGCAATCTGTAAATGTACGTTTCTCGTACATTTATTGCTTAAGGTGTAAGAAGGTCTATGTGGATGTCACGATGGCTTCACATCTCGGTTTTTCAGTTTTATCTGTGCAGGTCAACACTGCAAGGTTAAATCTGAACTTGCGAATGGAAAATTACCTGCACAGTCTTCACTGTGCAGGCCAAAATGGTGACCTGTTTAGTTAAACGTGAGTGAACACTGGAGCGTTGTGTATCGGCCTTTAGATTTAATTTGTGTTGGAGTCTTCAGATTAGTGTGTGCATTATATCGATCATAAGCGAACCTAATGTGTGCATTACTCTGTGATTGCTTCCCGTGCCAACTTCCAGTAACAGAAGGGAACGAAAAGAATTTTTAAGAAGTTGGCTGCGCACTGTGGAACCTCTTGTTTGATTGCATGTCTGACCTTCGCGGTCACGGTCACTGATCTTACTGTCATGGTTCAAGGTCAGGGGCAAGAAGAACATCGACCTGAATTTTGACAGTGGGGAGTGAAGGAGCACCGTTGGCACCAACCTCAAGACGAATGATCTATGTGTTCCTTCAGTTCAACCTTCGGAGCTCTTGCAAAACTCACAGAATGAAGGAAAGACACCAGTTTAATACTACTACAGTGAGCAACAGAAAACGTAAATCCACTGAATTAAGAGGACGCCACATGTAAGGGCATACTGGAGTGGAGGAAGGTGGTTGTACAGTACAGCGAGACATAGTGTACTTGTACGCAAGAAGCCCCTGGTAGCCAGCACCTCAAATGGACTCCGAGTCTCTCTCACTCAGTGTTGTGGGCAGAGGGCATCGTCAGGTGACACCAGTAGCAGTTCACGACCTTTGCCCTATGGTAACTGCAGCGCCACAGCTGGTGGTAGTGGCATCCAGAATCTCCTACAGCTCCAGGCTAGGTGGTTATCGAAGCCTTCGTCGCTAGTAACGGGGGAAAGTAAGGTGTGACAAGGATGAGCCCAGCCTGGTGACTGCAGGTGAAAGCAAGACGAGCCCTGACGTCAAGGTAACCGTCCGTTAGGCAATGTATCCACACAGGAAAGTCCACATCGAAACGAAAATGTGGGTTGGTATGGATGAGCTTAGCTAGAAGACTCCTCGCGATGGCAGGACGGGTGCTGGCGTCTAGGTGACCCTTCTCTTGGGGAACGTCATCACACCAGCGGATTCATGCTGAAGGTGGGGAAGTTTTCACGTCAGGGAACCTCTTAACGTGGGGCTTGGGTGACGCTGTGGCGGTCACACGATTCTGTCATCCAGACTAGGAGCGGCGAGGGTCGCGGGCGTCCTTGGATGGCCGTATATCGTATTATAACCTTGCTAGTTCCTGGTGCTGTGATGGCTGAGGGGCGTAACATCGTATCCTTAAAATATTGCCTACGGCATCACATGGTATATGGCAGGAGCCTCCCTGGGGAGTGAATGGTGGAGGTGGAGGTCAGAAGGAACACCTTAGTGTGATCGATACGAAGGCGGAAGGGTTAGATTGTTGCTACCTAGGATGGGATCAAATTTTATATAAGCCTGTATATTAAAACATGGAATGTGCGCGTTATTCATTCTAAACAGTTCTACCATTGTGTGGCCTGGGTTCGATTGTCGATCCGTGCAAGAGTAAAATTTAGATTTACGTAGACCTATCCGGCAACTACATACGATGCTGACTATAGTTTGTACAGGTGCAACTACTGTACCACTTGCCGGTTGTCAAGACAAAGGGGTGGCGACCTTGATAGTTCTCTCTCTCTCTCTCTCTCTCTCTCTCATCGCTTGTAATCATTCTTCAGCCCAAAAGATGTCTGGACTCTGGATAACTGGCTTTGATATACAAAAGAATTTTTGAATGTACAGGTAGACGTTCGCTGTCAACAGAAGTGCTAATGCCTTGATTTTTCTGAACATGTATGATATGTCTCCGGTTGAAAGCATCACCAAAGATACGTTTCAGGACAGACTTGACAGATGATTTGCTTCGAGTCTACGAGTGACATTAAATGCGCCTCTGTGGGTATATGTAAAGTTCTTTGGTATTTCTCCTTCAGCCATCTGTTTCCGTTTGTACTGTTGCCGTATCTGATTTCTTTCATTACCAAAGACAGCCTCGAAAGGACTTTTGCCGTTTGTTTTCCTGTTCGTGTAACCGATTTTTTGTTTGTTGCTCTCCGTACAAGGTGTGCGCGGAGTAGAGTGAATTGGAACGATGTGATGTACAGGGGTCGATATATCTCAGTGGGCTGAATCAAGACATGCGAAGCGTTCGAAGGGAAACCATGGAGAGGTTTATGGGACCTGGTTACGTATAAGGAGCTGTGGTTTCGGTGCATTGCATATGACAGCTAGAGAATTGATCCGATCGAATGCGGCCTTTCTTCGTATGTTACAGGCGCTACCTCGCTGACGCAGGCAACTGTAGAGAAGTAAGACATGAAAATAAAGACTATTTTTGGTTGATTAATTATGCCAGTAATTAAGCCGAGGTCTTGACTGTGTCAGACGTATCCAGGGATCTTGGTTCTTACGAAAATTGGGTTGAAATGAGTGAGCTAAGACACATTAAGACAGTATACAACAGGCTAAAAGGACGCTTAACATGAATGTCTAGTTGGGGATCGCCATCGTCGCTGCCATGCAGCTTACAAAGACAAAACTTTCAACGTGTGTTCTAATCATAAGTGTAATGAAAAGACCTGATAAAGCATTCACTTGACCAGCCACACGTACAGAACCGAAGGTGCGTCTATAGAAAAGGTTCAGAAAAGGACATGCAGGATCATCGACTGTCCCTCATACTCCACTTAAGAGGTGCTGAACGCTTTTGTCCTCCATGGTCTACCGAGTCATCACCACCTGGACATATGCAACACTTGGGAAAGAGGCGACAGCACCACTCTCGCAACCCTCACCCCACGTCACTAGAGAGCCCTTTTCCCAAAGTTGCTGCAGTACGGCGTCTAAGCCGTATAGAGTTGCCACATGTTTATATAAAGACTGTCTGAACCCTGTACCTGTGTTGTAGTCCTACTCTGTTTGTCACTATTTTTTTTTTTCAGCCTTTGGCTGATATAACTCGGTAAGATTCCATCATCATTATATACCACGAGAACTCCGGAAAGACGTGTCACTCTGCTGCAAAGCAATCTGCCTCTATCATCTGTGTGCAATATTCACCTGATATGAGTGGCTATGATGGCTTTCAGAAGACACCGTTAAAGTGTATGGCCACTCAGGCTAGTGAGGTGCACTGCAATTTGTCGCATGACAATCAGATCAAACAAGACATCAGCTGTGGAGCAACTGGCAGGCAGGTTGTAGTGTTCATGTACGAAGTTGTTGTTGAAACTGATGCCATAATATTGACTGCTCCTTGAGCTTGAGACTAGTATATTGCTATGTTGATAGAGTGGCAGAGATAAACAACAGTGTTGCATAAGCAAACCCCACAGGTTCTTTCATGACAGCCTTACATTTCGACAGCCATATTGTAGACGTAAAGTTACGGTAGTCGTCTTGGAACAACTTTTGCTGTTGTACTAAATCAAATTGCACCTCGTATACAGACATTATTACATACAAACAAAACTCGAAGAAGCTCACAGAACTATGATTTGGCCACGGGTGTCAAAAATACCTCGGACATGATGATAACATACTTTTGTCTCTGATCCAAGTTTCAGTCCACCAGCTGTGGGTATTTAGTGACCACTACTGAGAGACCAAGATTCTCGGACACAAGTTACGTAACGGACGTGTGTGGCGTCCGTAGCTCAAGAATTGCCGCATGTTACATGTTCGTGATCACTTCATATCATAAGATATTGCCAAAGAGTGAAGCATGTGATTCTTGGATCGTATTAGCCGAAATACGTAATTTGATCACCTTGCCCTAAAGTGAAGATTAAAAACTGTTATATAAATAGAATATTAAAACTGTCCACAGTCGCCCAAACATCCATTTTTTTTTTTTTTTCTATATCTTTCTGGACTTGAAGAACTGCACGAGTGAAGAAAACGTGTGACCTTGATATAACCTCATGTCAAGTAATGGTATTTAATAAGCTGTTCTTCCTGCTGTTCCTCTGCCATTGACCTGCCTCAGAAGATATCATTAGCGCCACGGTCAAGCAGCATCTGGCTGTTGGAGATAAAAAGAAAAATGTTTTTGGTAAAGAATTTCAGTAAGTTATATGGGAAAAGCAAAGTAATTTGGCTGTTACATAAATGGAAGCATTCCATACGACCATGACATTCGTGGTTATATTTGGCAATGTGGGTCTCCGAGCTGGATCTGTTGCTGCGCTGGTGGAAGATGGCCATTTCGATAAAGCCACGGAGGGAACACAAGTCGATGGAGGCAATACAGCATCTGAAATGAAGGTACTTTGAAACTTGAAGGCATGTGGACGTCGGAGCCTGCCAGGGATAAACCAGCATGGGTGGTTGTAGCAGTAGTCTACACTGACGTACTGGCGACACGCAGTACCATCTCGCTGATGACGTCAAGAGTTTTGGGGGAACGTGTGTCAATGATGAATTATGAAGGAAGAAAAACTGATCAGTCTCCTCACTCTCAGGATTTCCAAGAGACGTAGTTTCTGAATTGTGATTTAATGAGATGCACAAGAGAGAAACTGGAGCCTGCATTTTTAGTTTTCTTATGTAGTATATGGTATGGCTCTATTTATACGACAAGACCAGTAAATTTAAATACTTGTCAGTCTGCAGTTATGTGATGGTGGTGTTGCCAGACACCCATCGCTTCAATATAGCATTATTTTAAGAAGGACGCCTCGCACTTTTTGTACAGACCATACACAGCCTTGCTCAAACAGCTGGACAGAAGGCGAAAAGGGTTTTTACGGTACAAGATCCGGGAGATGCCGTTGCATGATACAGTAAGAAGGATGAGTAACAGACACACAAGTCTTGCTACACAGAATGGTGGTGGAATCCAGTCATAGCAAGGGTTCCCGTTAACTCGTGAAAAATGCAATGATAAAAAACTAGAAACACGACAGACGACTTGCCCACAGCTGGACAAAGGTTAGACGCTTCTCCCATGACTTGTTAACAGAGGGAAAAGGATTCTTTATTATGATCTCTTGCAACTCCATATGGTTTGTATACGTAAAATGCAAAGGCCAGTATATCTTTACGTATAATAGAAATAACATTGAGTTATTTCATCCGCCTTTCTGGTGCTGTGTTGAATGACTGTGGTGTACTTCTTTAAGACTCGTCCCAAAGATACCAAGTGAACTCGCTAGCTATGTACTCCAGCTCGTGAAGTCCTCTTCCCTGAACAGTACGAAGAGTTACTTTGTCAAAGGTCAACATCTAAGGGGAGACAGAGAGACAGAGCTCGTTGCGTCAAGAAACATTTCGGATCAAAGCTAAGGACACTGTCAGAAATGTCGCTCCTTGTAGAAGGAATTCCTCAGATGGCAACAAAAAAGATGTTTTATATATATATATATATATATATATATATATATATATATATATATATATATATATATATATAACGTCGATGAGATAGCCTTGATTAGCGCCTCAGCTGGCCGTGCCGTTTCATCTAACTTGAGAAAAGATATTGCATGTAATGATTACATCATCAGGAGGTGATGCCCCTTGATGATATCGTTATCTTGTTTCATTTACCTCGTGAATATTAGCATTATATATATATATATATATATATATATATATATATATATATATATATATATATATATATATATATGTATATATATATTTATTATTTATTTTATTTATTTTGCTTTGTCGCTGTCTCCCGCGTTAGCGAGGTAGCGCAAGGAAACAGACGAAAGAATGGCCCAACCCACCCACATACACATGTATATACATACACGTCCACACACGCAAATATACATACCTATACATCTCAATGAATACATATACACACAGAGACATATACATATATACACATGTACGTAATTCATACTGTCTGCCTTTATTTGTTCCCATCGCCACCTCGCCACACATGGAAGAACAACCCTCTCCCCCCTCATGTGTGCGAGGTAGCGCTAGGAAAAGACTGCAAAGACAACAAAGCCCACATTCGTTCACACTCAGCCTCCTTGCACGCCTTTCACCCTACTGCATGTTCAGGCCCCGATCGCTCAAAATCTTTTTCACTCCATCCTTCCACCTACAATTTGGTCTCCCACTTCTCGTTCCCTCCACCTCTGACACATATATCCTCTTTGTCAATCTTTCCTCACCCATTCTCTCCATGTGACCAAACAATTTCAATACACCCTTTTCTGCTCTCTCAACCACACTCTTTTTATTGCCAAACATTTCTCTTACCCTTTCATTACTTACTCGATCAAACTACTTTACACCACATATTGTCCTCATACATCTCATTTCCAACACGTCCACAGTCCTCCGCACAACCCTATCTACAGCCCACGCCTCGCAACCATATAACATTGTTGGAACCACTGTTCCTTCAAACGTACCCATTTATGCGTCCCGAGATAATGTTCTCGCCTTCCTCACCTTCAACGCTCCCAGAACCTTCGCCCCCTCCTCCACCCTGTGACTCACTTCCGCTTCCATGGTTCCATCCGCTGCTAAATCCACTCCCAGATATCTTAAACACTTCACTTCCTCCAGTTTTTCTCCATTCAAACTTACCTCCCAGTTAACTTGGCCCTCAACCCTACTGAACCTAGTAACCTTGCTCTTATTCACATTTCCTCTCAGCTTTCTCCTTTCACACATTCTACCAAACTCAGTCACCAGCTTCTACAGTTTCTCACCCAAATCAGCCACTAGCGCTGTCATCAGGGAACAACAACTGACTCACTTCCCAAGCCCTCTCATCCACAGCTAGCCGCATACTTGCCCTCTTTCCAAAACTCTTGCATTCACCTCCCTAACCACCCTATCTATAAACAAATTAAACAACCGAGGAGACATCACGCACCCCTGCCGTAAACCGACATTCATTGGGAACCAATCATTTTCCTTTCTTCCCTACTCGTACACATGCCTTATATCCTTGATAAACTCTTTTCACTGCTTCTAGGAACTTACCTCCCACACCATATAATCTTAATACATTCGCCAGAGCATCTCTATCAACCCTATCATATGCCTTCACCAGATCCATAAATGCTACATACAAATTTGTCTGTTTTCTATTTCCCGCATACATTCTTCAAAGCAAACACCTGATCCACACATCCTCTACCACTTCTGAAACCACACTGCTCTTCCCCAATCTGATGCTCTGTACATGCCTTGACCCTCTCAATCAATACCCTCTCTTATAATTTCCCAGGAATACTCAACAAACTTGTACCTCTGTAATTTGAACATTCGCCTTTATCCCCTTTGCCTTAGTACAATGACACTATGCATGCATTCCACCAAACCTCAGGCACTTCACCATGAGCCATACATACACTGAATATCCTTACCAACCAATTAACAACACAGTCACTCCCTTTTCATATAAATTCCACTGCAGTATCATCCAAACCCGCCGGCTTTCATTTTCCATAAAGGTTTCACTACCTCTTCTCTGTTTACAAAACCATTTTCCCTGACCCTTTCACTTAGCACACCACTCCGACCAAAACACCCTATATCTGCCAGTCTGTTATCAAATACATTCAACAAACCTTCAAAATGCCCTCTCCATCTCCTCGCTTCACCACTATATATATATATATATATATATATATATATATATATATATATATATATATATATATATATATATATATCACCCTGCAAGTTGTCATACCCCCGGCCTGCGCCTTATGATAGTCACCCGTCCACGTCCGACGCATCTGACCGAACCAACCGTTTTCTACGTCACTGTCCACTTCGCATGTATTTTCTCTGAAAGCGTCAAATTTTGAAAGTAGGTTCATGATGCGCCATTATTGAATGCAGGTTCATCAGAGCGGGGTATCATCATCTCCCGCGCTGTGCCAGTATGTACATTAAGCAGGGCTTTCTTTTGACCCGGTTCTTTGATCAGCAGAGACAAGTGACGGGTCGCCAGAAGCTATTGTTACGCCCATGGGTCACGGGCGTCATCACGCCAGCATCCTGAGTTTGCTGAAGACTGGATACCTTTAAAGTAGCATGCTGTTTCCTCGTCACATGTACTCCTGTGACGAAGTGTTGTTTCCGATATTTTTCTCAGTAATCGTAAAGGTGTCCATAGCCATGTGTGGTGCTGGTCCAGTCACTATAGACATCCCTCTTCAGCTTCCTGTGTTCCTAAACTAATATCAAAGGTTCATAGACGACAGTGCATCAGTCCCTAGATAATCACTGCAAAAAAAAAGGCGCTGGCCATGAGTGACCATTACTTGAAGTAACGTTCCAGTGCTAAAAGTATAAGACTCCACCCAACTGGGAGTGGCGCACCATAACCAGCGACAGATTATCCACCTGCGAATGAATCATGTGGAAACAAAATGCTAAATATAAGACAGTCCAATAAACCGTGAAAATAGAATCGAAAACAATGGCACGAACGAGTGACTGATATGAAATGAAGATTACATGGCGCCCGGTGGTGATGCGATTTCATGAAAAACAAAACGTTCAGAACGAATGTCATGAGAGCATCAGAGTTCATTCAGCATCTTGGATGCTGCCGCGCTCTCTCGCTCCGATCTCGCCGGAACGAACGAGGTTGCAGCTTTTTCCACTCCTACAAGAGCGGTGCAGCGGAACCGTAAAGACATTCCACGTGCGCTTCAGAACCCTGGAACGTTCCTCTCGTCGATGAGATGGGAGGAGGAATATGAAGTCGAAACGTATTTTGGCGCGGCTCACGCCCACACTACACGTATGCGGCCACACTGGTGGAGAGACATCTCATTACGCAGGACCATCGTACCGATGACGAAGATAGGGAGGGAGCACGCCAGTGTCCCCTCGTGTAGCTGAATAATGACGTGTGCCTTGTCCTTGGTGGTGTACACGATGGGGAAAACATAAATGGATAGGCCTGAATGATTTCGAAATCATCAGCGACTCGTTTTGACTCGCTGGGGTTTTGGTATGCGTGAATGAGACAAATTTCCAGGCACATATGGAAGCCCCACGTTAGTTATTCCCATCGAAAAATGACGTTCACATATCATTTATTACGGCAAATGACAGGAAATGTCGCCAGCAATCGATGTATTATGAAAGCAGGGCTACCATCGTGAGGCCAGACCGACGGGCATTTCTCAGAATCCTTCATCTGTTGTCGTATTGTTTCTCAAAAAAATGACGATATACTTTCTTATTGCCGGGTGTACAACCTGGGAAGAATTGAGGCGACAGGATATACCGCCCTCACTGGTCCCTCAGTACCATTCCACGGGGGAGCCCCGTCCCCGGTCAGTATGATCCTCGGGGCGTTGATGTTGCTGACAACAGTGAGGATAAACACGTCTTGCCGTCGTGTGTGGAACCTCCTGAGCAAATGGGACGTGATGGCATTACGTTATACCACGAGATACAATCTATTGTAAACAAGACGATCATCGTCGTAGGCGATCGTAATTATCCTCGTGTGAAATGGATTTATTCGTAACAGGTGATCAAGAGGAAAATGGATAATTGATCTGATGGAAGTCACTTTGACTGACGAGCTGTGATCGCTGAACCAACCAGGGACAAGACTGTCCTGGTTCTCGCACTTACCACCTGCGGAGACTTGATGGCCTCCTGTGAGGCGGGCGAAGCCCTGGCAAATAGTGACCAGGATATTAGTCTTGAGGTCAAGACAAGATATATAAATCCGTGATCCCAATTACACGAGGACTGTGATAAGATAAAACACGAAATTAGCAATAGTGACCGGATAACACTCCATGTAATTAATAGAGGAAGTAGTTCTAAGAAATAAATGATTTATTCTTGATGAGTGTATTAGGAAAGATGAAGAGAGTCATTTAACATTGGTTTAGACGACTGGGTAAATAAGGTAATAAGTTACTTATGATAGATTTAATAGACTTCAGATCTATATATACATCTGAAGAAATTATACATACCCCAACTGAAAAGTATATCGTCAAGAACGAGTGAAAATGCCAAGTATATGTAAAAAGCTCATGAAACAAATTAAAAACAAACATGGAGAGAGAACTTCCATTAATTTTGAAAAGAACCACAAGAAGATCTTCAACTATAAGACGAAGAATGACCGTAGAAGAGAAAATGTGGGGCCGCTAATAACCCAACTTGGTTAAGTAACTGATGACAAGAAGAAAATGGTTTTTGTGCTAAATAAATCCTTCAACTCTGCCGTACACACATGAAGAAGAGCCGTGCCTACCACAACCTCACGAAGTGGCTGGAGGAGTTGGTAACGAAAACGTAAAGGTAACTGATATAAAGAATTAGGAAGTACTGAAATATCTAAACTTCTTTAACCTTGGGTCGTCTGCACAGTCACTAATATCATCATCTGCAGAGATAGAGAGAGAAATGTTACTTAACTCATTCATCATTTTGGACCAGTTGTCCTTAAACCTTTTCCCTACTTCCCTAAATAGGAATAATTACTGCCCCTATAAGATATTTAATGCTTCCTAAGCACATTCATACTTCATACATTTATTGATTATTGATAAAGCTAAAATCTACAACCTCGCTAAATCTGATAATGGAAAAAATCGGCAAAAGGAAATTGATTAAACCACAACGCGTGGAAAAAAATGAGTAGCGAGGCTATGCGGTGGCGGAGTACGTGGAGGTGGATGGTGAGGTGTGGGTGGATGGTGTGTCCGGTCGTCACGTCCACCGATCTATCCCTGACACCCATTCATTTATATCCTTCACAAATACAAGCACCGTCAACCGTACGCACATCTGACATCGGTCACCGACATACACGCCCTCAACATGACGTGATATGCATAGTTTTTTTTTTATTCTTTCATGAAAATAGTTATTTTACTCGGTACAAAATGTCAATTACTTTGTCATAGTGGTGAAATGTTTTAACAATGTGTGTGATTTACCTAAAGTAACAGTTATAAAATCTGGTTTGTTCTGATAGCGAGAGTGGAGTTTCTCACGTTTTAGCGCAGCGCTTGAGTGGAAGTAAGTGACTAAAATTGTTCGTTAGGAAAGCTGAAAGTGTAGGAAGTTCTGGTTGGGTTTGTATGAAATAACAGAAGAATGTCAATATTACGACAGTCTGGTATCTGTTTATAAGGAGTTACCGGGTTTCATCATTGTCTGGATTCCTCAGGGCGTTTTTCATTCCTTCATTCTTCTGTACCTTCGTTATATGGGTGGTATGTGGTATTGTTTCAGCGGTAAAGTTTCGAAAGTCAAAAACGACTTTGTTAGGCATTTTCTAGTTGCAATATGAATGCGAGATGCATGGGTAGCCCTTTGAACTTCCTTCCGTGCAATTGGTATGGCTACCAAAAGTCTAGTTGAAACATCATTGGACAGAGGTCCATATAGATCTATGTTTACCGTCGGAAAAGGTCTCTGAGAATCCAAGTGCCTTCACAGAGTTGCTGACGAACCTCTCAAAAGTCTACAGCAGATGCAAATTTTATCTACAAAGGCAACGATCATAATGAATGTGTGACCAAGAATAAACTCGCCCACGTCTCTCCAGCATAACCTAGACGCTGTAGAATTGCCCATTATTGGTGGGAAGTGGCTAAGACAAGGCTGGGTCCATGTATGACTGGAACATCTCTGCATCCTTCCAATTCAGTGTCAATATCTGGAAGTTCTTCAAGTTAGTGAACTCCCAGGGTTCGGGATTGAACTGGAAATAACAGAACAGATATCTAAAGTGGTTTTGTACATGTTACCCCTAAGAAATTTTTCAGTTTACCCAAGACAGGATGAGTTGTTTTGTTGGATATCCCAATAACTTCATTACGAAAAATGGAAGCTATGGACACACCCTATCTTGTTTTACCGCCTGGATCCCCCAGGGTTAACCACGTCTCCTCAGCTACATCATCATCTCTACTGGAGACATAAGCATCAGTCACCTCTGTGTTAACTAAGATCATCAGCCATCAAGCCTTTCGTCTTCATGTAACTAAAAGAAAAAGAAAGCACAAAGAAATCCTTAAAGCCCAAGAGTAAGAGTTTAGTCAACTTTAAGCCATAAACTATGGTTAAGGCATCACGCTCGAGAGTGGAATAATTCAGCTGTTGGAGCATCAAACCTGCCACTAGAAGTGAGACCAAAAGATCTCCTCTGAAATGAAAGTGATGATGTATGTAGATGGGAGACCTATTGTTGTCTCTTCACAAAGGCCAAAATACTTGTACCACGTTTGTTACCAAGTTTCATCTGGCTCTCTGCCGCTTTGTAACATAGAAAGAGAGAATAAAAAAAAAGCAGATGCATCTTTTAAGCTGAAGGGACAATGAAGTATATTCAAGATGTCCATTAGACCTGGAGGAATGCATTTGTCTGCCGTCAGAAGTATCTTAACAGTTGTGTGTCAGGAAGTTACCTTATCAATTAGGGAATAAAGACTAGCCTAAACAACGAGACATAAGGCACAGCAGCCTGAATGTAGTCCGAGGGTTTCGTTCTTACCTACAACAACAACTATGACACGATGGAGATTATAGTGAAAACCTCATCATTGTAATGACTGCGACGTATGATTGAACTAGTCCTGTATCTTGGCGCAAATTTTTAGTAAGAAACTGATTAAGGGTGACTTGCTACCGATTGTTCTTATGTTCATATTGGATCTCGTGATGTAAAGCGGAAGTGTCATTGTCAGTGGTTCGTTCGTCAAGCAAAAAGAAAGACGTAGCTTATCTTGTGGTTAATAATCACACGGTCACGTTTCGCACTTGCTGGTCGGCGTATGACAAGGTATATTAACTCCTCAAAAGGTGTCGACCACAACTACACTTCCTGACCCGAGAACAAACCCACCAGAGAGACGAATCTCTCCAACACATGAAAAAGCGTATCAGAGTTTTATCTTCTATCTTTATGATGTCTTTTATATAGCACGGAACCTGCGATCATTTTCTTCCCCACGTTACACGGAAAACGAGAGGAGGTGGTGGTGGCTCTGTCCACCCCGAGAACACGTCCTGTATGGCAAGAGAAAAACTTTACACCTTCAAACTTTAAGGAGACGCTACTTCATCCCTCCAGCACCTGCCGGCCAAGGCCACTCTGGCCGGGCTGGCTGTAGGTCGCGAGTGACTCATCACACTTGCCAGGCACGCCACAAACACATGATCCCACCACAGTACGTAGGCTTTACCCTCTGTGATGTACTACGCTTGGACTACGCTGTGCACAGAAAGTGGGGAATGTGTCACGGAAAAGCAAACCTAACGTTGATAGAATGAAAAATTAACCTTATATATATATATATATATATATATATATATGGATCTGGAGAAGGCATATGATAGAGTTGATAGAGATGCTCTGTGGAAGGTATTAAGAATATATGGTGTGGGAGGCAAGTTGTTAGAAGCAGTGAAAAGTTTTTATCGAGGATGTAAGGCATGTGTACGTGTAGGAAGAGAGGAAAGTGATTGGTTCTCAGTGAATGTAGGTTTGCGGCAGGGGTGTGTGATGTCTCCATGGTTGTTTAATTTGTTTATGGATGGGGTTGTAAGGGAGGTAAATGCAAGAGTCCTGGAAAGAGGGGCAAGTATGAAGTCTGTTGGGGATGAGAGAGCTTGGGAAGTGAGTCAGTTGTTGTTCGCTGATGATACAGCGCTGGTGGCTGATTCATGTGAGAAACTGCAGAAGCTGGTGACTGAGTTTGGTAAAGTGTGTGGAAGAAGAAAGTTGAGAGTAAATGTGAATAAGAGCAAGGTTATTAGGTACAGTAGGGGTGAGGGTCAAGTCAATTGGGAGGTGAGTTTGAATGGAGAAAAACTGGAGGAAGTGAAGTGTTTTAGATATCTGGGAGTGGATCTGTCAGCGGATGGAACCATGGAAGCGGAAGTGGATCATAGGGTGGGGGAGGGGGCGAAAATTTTGGGAGCCTTGAAAAATGTGTGGAAGTCGAGAACATTATCTCGGAAAGCAAAAATGGGTATGTTTGAGGGAATAGTGGTTCCAACAATGTTGTATGGTTGCGAGGCGTGGGCTATGGATAGAGATGTGCGCAGGAGGATGGATGTGCTGGAAATGAGATGTTTGAGGACAATGTGTGGTGTGAGGTGGTTTGATCGAGTAAGTAACGTAAGGGTAAGAGAGATGTGTGGAAATAAAAAGAGCGTGGTTGAGAGAGCAGAAGAGGGTGTTTTGAAATGGTTTGGGCACATGGAGAGAATGAGTGAGGAGAGATTGACCAAGAGGATATATGTGTCGGAGGTGGAGGGAACGAGGAGAAGAGGGAGACCAAATTGGAGGTGGAAAGATGGAGTGAAAAAGATTTTGTGTGATCGGGGCCTGAACATGCAGGAGGGTGAAAGGAGGGCAAGAAATAGAGTGAATTGGAGTCATGTGGTATACAGGGGTTGACGTGCTGTCAGTGGATTGAAGCAAGGCATGTGAAGCGTCTGGGGTAAACCATGGAAAGCTGTGTAGGTATGTATATTTGCGTGTGTGGACGTGTGTATGTACATGTGTATGGGGGGGGGGGGTTGGGCCATTTCTTTCGTCTGTTTCCTTGCGCTACCTCGCAAACGCGGGAGACAGCGACAAAGTATAAAAAAAAAAAAAAAAAAAAATATATATATATATATATATATATATATATATATATATATATATATATATATATCCCTGGGGATAGGGGAGAAAGAATACTTCCCACGTTTTCCCTGCGTGTTGTAGAAGGCGACTAAAAGGGAAGGGAGCGGTGGGCTGGAAATCCTTCCCTCTTGTTTTTTTTTAATTTTCCAAAAGGGGAGCAGAGAAGGGGACCAAGTGAGAATATTCCCTCAAAGGCTCAGTCCTCTATTCTTAACGCTACCTTGCTAACGCGGGAAATGGCGAATAGTTTGAAAGAAAAAAATTTATATATATATATTTACAAACGTGTGTGTGTACTAAGGCTTCCTCCCGAGTCCTGGTGTTTCTCCAGGGACCTTTTTCCAGACAGTCATGCTGCTCAATGGCTGCGCACCTCTCATGATCAGGGACAGGTTGGACTCTATTAAAGCAGCAAATTCTCTTAATAGACTCGGCTATGTCTCAACTGACGGTGCTGCAGCCTTGCCAAATGTGCCTTTTCACTCGTGTTGTAACTGCGCCGGAGTCTGATAATATATATATATATATATATATATATATATATATATATATATATATATATATATATATATATATAGGGGGATAGGTGAGAAAGAATACTTCCCACGTATTCCCTGCGTGTCGTAAAAGGCGACCAAAAGAGGGAGGGAGCGGGGGCTGAAAATCCTCCCCACCTTTTTTTCTTTTTTTTTTCTTTTCCAAAAGAAGCAACATAGAAGCGGGCCAAGTGAGGATATTCCCTCGAAGGCTCGGTCGTCTATTCTTAACGTCTCGCTAACGCGGGAAATGGCGAATATATATGAAGGAAAAAATTATATATTTATATATAACCTGTGCCACCTATCCATATTACATGGATGGGTGGCATGGGCTATTATAAATAAGGCTCTGCGGAGGAGGGTGTACATGTTGGAGTTGAAATACTTATGGACAGTATGTGGTGTGAGGTGGTTTGACCGATTAAGTAATGAAAGGATAAGAGAGAGGTGTGGTAATAAAAAGAGTGTTTCAGAGAGAAGAGGGTGTGTTGAAGTGGTTTGGACATATGGAGAGAATGAATGAGGAAAGGTTGATAAAGACGGTATGTGTGTCAAAGGTGGATTGAACAAATAGACGAAATAGGAGATGGAAGGGGATAGGGGAGAAAGCATACTTCCCACGTATTCCCTGCGTGTCGTAGAAGGCGACTAAAAGGGGAGGGAGCGGGGGGCTGGAAATCTTCCCCTCTCGTTTTTTTTTTTTTTAATTTTCCAAAACAAGGAACAGAGAAGGGGGCCAGGTGAGGATATTCCCTCCAAGGCCCAGTCCTCTGTTCTTAACGCTACCTCGCTAAAGCGGGAAATGGCGAATAGTTTGAAAGAAAAAGAAAGAAGGAGATGGAAGGATGGAGTGGAAAAGATTCTGAGCGATCGGGGGCCTAAACTTGCAGGAGGGTGAGAGGCGTGCTGAGGATAATGTGAATTGGTACGGTATTATATACATAGGGGTTGACGTGCTGTCATTGGACTCAACCAGGGCATGTGAAGCGTTCAGGGTAAACCATGAAAAGATCTGTTGGGCCTGGCAGTGGGTAGGGAGGGAGCTGTGGTTTTGGGGAGGCATTTTACAATTTACACCACAGCCAGAAAATGATGTGAGCGGAAGCGGCCGCTTTTTTTTTTCTTCTTGTTCTTCTTCGTCGGTTCTTGGCGGTATCTTGCAAACGCAGGAAACTGCGATCATGCTTGAAAAAATTATAGATATATATCGCAAACGAGAGGGTTACGACCGGTTTCCGTAACATTACTTAACCATCATCGTGTTCCAAACTGCAACCCCATCTAGACGCCATAATTGTAAGTAAACATGACGGGACGTGGTAAACATGAAACCATTATTATCCCATTTACCTTCAGCATCCATCACTAACCCGTCTGGGTGATCAGGTCTCCCAGCGGGGGACTAGCAACTCTCAATAGACGCATAACGAAAACGGGATTGTTGAAGTCAATACTTGGCAACCTTCACAGAAAGCTGGAAGATTCCCCCATGACCTTTGGCGTGGCCAGTGTGTTGCACCGAGACATAATCATCCCCACAGCATTTAAAGTAATATCATGTATAAGAAACATCAATACAGTGAAGACAAATGAAAAAACGACGTAAAGAACAAGTAAACGCTGAAAGTACACATACGGCTGTAATGAGAAACGGGAATATAGTCGTGATTTTATACACGAAAATGAACACTACATTGTCCTAGCAAGTAGAAGTGCACAAGCGAATGCAAAGAGCAACAGACAATAGGGCCATTTCGAGGTCGTCTGTGTTAGACGGACCACAGACAGGAAAGTACCTGAAAACCATACATCTAAGAGGTGTGAATACAGTGCCGTGGACTTTGAGATCATTATTTGTTAAACTTAACTTATCTGAACTTATTAAACTTTTTAAACTTATCTAAAGTATTGCTGTCAGTTACTTTTGATTGATAGATCATTCCTTATGTCAAGCCTTGCTGATGAAGCATTATTTTGCCCCGGTCGCAATATTACGTTTGTCCACGAGTTTGTCGTTACGTGTGAACCCAGACTGGTCTAGACATCAGTGCAAAGTTAGATCGAGATTGTGAAAGCCGTCGAGAAACCTAACCACACACAGGTCGTCAAGTTGGTATCAGAGGAATAGTTCGTTAGTCCAGGAATTGTCTTGATAGCTCGGTGGTGGACTGTAGACCATCTGTGTCTTTTGTCAAGTAGGACGACCAGAACTGAACACAGCATCAGAGTCGAGGACGCGACAATGAACTCTTATGTTCCTTCGGCGAAGGTGACTGGTGGCTGCGTTCCCTCATGTGACCTATTTTTCTCCCCTATATTTTAACCTGTCAGGGAAACGCACTTGTAAGTACTGTGGTATGAAACTTACTCACGACGGACAGTCGCTGCAACACAAGATGTCCTGCAGGGCTGATGGAAGCATCGGACAGTCGCAACACACAGTTTAGTGTATGAAATCTGACCTGATGTGGTGAGGTGCGCGGGTGATCATTGAGAATTGCGCCTCTTTAACATAGCATAGGGACGTAAGATGGGAGTATCTTGCAATCCGTTGCCTTGATCAAACGGTCAGCCGTGGAGTCTCTTTAATTTTCCTGTGATTATTTATAGACGAAGCATAGACCAGTGAAGCAGATGACCATGGCTGATGTATAAGGATGCAAGTACTGCATGAAAACTCAGAACCGAGATTGTGTTGTGTGTAATGATGATGATGATTTAGTTATGTGAGGAAAAAGTTTGATACTAAACATAAGTAGTCAACACAAGTGCCGAACTTTCTTTCAAATGAAGTACCTGATTATCCTCATATTGCATCAGACATTGTGATGTTAAATATTACGTTAATTTGCTACAACAGTTTCCAGCTAATACAATGTTACATCATATCAGCCAAGTCGTTGTTATTCTCCATAACTTTTTTCCCTCGGGTTGGAGTTATGTGAATCCCTCCCTGTTCCTAGCTAATCTTAACTGCACAAAAGAGAATCATTCAGGAGTTAAATTCTTAAAGTATTACCTCATTAAAAGTAACGGCGCTAGGGAAGAACCAGCGTTCCAACGAAATACTTCGTAATAAACAGTCAAGTTTATTTTTTTTGGGGGGGGTGGGGTGGGGAAGGCGAGGTGTGAGGAGGTAACAACTTTGAGGTACCGGCTAAACTACGCCAAAACTTCAGACGGAAAACCTGACATCATGCGTTAGTATATAGATGTACGTCAGTGACACAGGGTACTCGGTTCAGTCTGGGGATAGCTGAAATTATACAGCTAAATTTTTGCACAGTAGTTGTTTTCCCGTATGTATTACGGTAAATAGTGTGCGTGGATTTTTTCGCTAGTTAGGATGGTAACCTTCGTTAAAATTGCTTGAGAACAGTGTGTGTGTGTCTGGGGAGAACTGCAAAGTGAACTGTGTTATCGCTCAGTTGCATTATTCTGGGCTCTTGTGGTCTTAGAAATGACGTGAGGATGTAAGTGGTCGTCTGTGTGTCCAGGAGGACAGGCGAAGATATCAGATCGCATAATTCTGTGGCATCAGCAAATCAAATTTGCCAGAGTGTGCAACACAAGTGCGGAGCTACGAGTTTGGTTTCGCAGGCTATAATGGATATTGACGGCAGTCACATTGTATTATTTTCTAAACGTCTGTCGATCTCTCTCTCTCTCTCTCTCTCTCTCTCTCTCTCTCTCTCTCTCTCTCTCTCTCTCTCTCACTCTGTGCTTCCAATAATTTCGTTCTTGTTTACATGGACTTAATTCAGTTCTGACAGCCTTTTGCCACCCCCCTCCTCCTCCCACACACACACACACACACACACACACACACACACACACACACACACACATCCTCAGCTGGTGTCCAATATGTTTCAAGTAAACATGAACATCTGTTCTGATGCAAGCGTACCTTAAATCCTTCACATCTGGCACGAATACATACATAGTGGTGACATCACCTATGTACAGTACCAGTCTACTTTTAAGTCACTACACTGCTGATGGAGGATAGTTTGAGATCAGGCCGAGATGCAGGTGCAAGCTGGTGCAAGATGCATTGCAATGAACACAACACAACGCTGTTGTACGTATTCTCATCCTCTTAAGATCCATCAGTTTATTTACTGCCAATTACGTTCGTGTTTCTTACGAAAGAGAATATTTGATAAAGGTATGGCATTTATTAATCTATATAGGATGGAAAGTAATGAAATTGTATTTTTTTTTATTAATTTCGACCACAAGTAAACTAAAGTTGGCCACCTCCACGCCTCTTCAGCGTCCAGGGCAATGGAGCCAGTCTGCCCCTCCATCTAAGTGTCAGAAAGAGTTTCCTTCTCGCCGGTTCCTTCCTGGTAAAGGAAGGAAACAGAGAGTGAAAGTGTTCCTTCCTCGAAAGAGCCCCTGAGGCTGAGGGGGGGATGGGGTAGGGTTTACCATTATAAGTGACCCAGTCCTCATTTGCGGTGTAGTTAAGTGAGGGGTGAAGTTTTTAGAGAAATCTTTTTTTTTTTTTTTCATTTATTCGAATCCCTCTCGCCGTAGAGATGTTTCAGCATCGTTGATCGCACGGCAAAGGTATCCAATCATACAGGTATATCACCGTAGGTTTAGGTACGGGGTCTCCATCAGTTACGTACAACAGTGGGTTTGAGTAAGTCGTCGGTGTTTAGCAAGATCATCATAGATTTGGAATTATGTAGTAAATGAGAAGAAAGAATTGATTAAAACAGCCTAATACAAAATGTAGCGAACAGTGATGTATGACTCGGAAATTCAGTAATCAGAGAGAGAGAGAGAGAGAGAGAGAGAGAGAGAGAGAGAGAGAGAGAGAGAGAGAGAGAGAGAGAAATTCTGTATATCTTGCTGAACATTCGTTAACAACACTTTACTTTCTGTATTAAACAGAACTTGTCATCATGGTGACAGTATTAAGTCTCTATATCATAATCTCAGGTATTTGTTTATTTGTTATACTCAGGTGTTTCTTTCTGTATCATACTCTTGGTTGTTTATTTGTTTCTTTATCATATGAGATATTTTTTGTTTTATCATATTCTTAGGTATTTCTGTGTTTTCTTATCATACCCATAGGTGCTTTTTCTGTATAATATTCTTTAGTATTTCTTTCTCATATTATTATGTATTTATCATATTCTTAGGAATATCTCTCTATCATTTAAGGTATTTCCTTGTTTATCATAGTCTTAGGTATTTGTTTATCACATTCTTGGGTATATCTTCATTCCATTTTAAGACATTCTTTGTTTATCATACTCTTAAGTATTTGTTATTTTTTTTTTTATCATACTCTTATATATTTTTATTTCTGTGTTGCTTAAACCATAAGAATCGTAAGTTTGCACGTAACATATGTCCAGCTTGCAGCTTGTGTATGCCTGAAAACTTCGACCTTCGCCACCGACTGTCCAAGACGTCCACAGCGGACGAGATGATGGTTGTAGTAAAGGACCTGAGGGAGCGAATGACTCCTTACTGCACCGGGGACAAACCCTGGACACCAGACCCGGGTAGTGATCAGGCGCGGCTGCCAATGCCACCGTGGCTGTGTCAGCCCTACGTTCGCATCCCTCCTGAAGAACACCTCAGGAAGATCCAGGAGAGCCAGCGACGTGCACAGGAAAAGCAGCAACAGCAGCAGCAGCAGGAGAAAGGGGATGACAGGTACGAGTGCTTGTGGCTGGTAGCTGCCGCTAGTTTGACTCTCCCGTGCAGGTGACGTGCATGATTGTAATCGAGAGTGTAGGATCTGGTCCGATATGACGTGGAATGTACTTTTTTTTTTTTTTTTTTTTTTGTACCATGGTATCTCCAGAGCTGTTATTTTCGAGTGTTTTACTCTTGATTGCCGTTCTAAGTTGATATAGCTCATCGCCATGACCTCAGACATCACCCTAGTGACCCTCTGTCTTGGACCAAAGTTAAAAAAGAAATATACCAGATACTCACCATGTAGAGGATTTATGATGGCTTATAAACGCCTATGACTTTCAGAGGATAGGTTTCGCTTTGTGTTTGACATGCAGACCGATTCCTGTGCGATCATAGCTATAAAGAATCTGGATCATCCTTACATACCACAAAATTTTGTCGTAAGCCAAGCAGTGTGTGTGATGACCATTGTGAAAACTTCAGTTCCCAATGCTACTGCACCAGCACTTCGACTGTTGCTTAGTCTTAAGTTCTACAGAGAACTAAACACAAAATGCACCTGCCGAAAATCTTTTACAGATGTTGCAAGATGAGAGAGAAAAAACAGATTGATATAATTGAAAATGACCTTGTTAATTGTTTAAAACTCTCATCTATAATTGCCTCGGCCATATACTGAAAAGGCCACCTGGATCACGTATTTTTAACCTGTTCACATAACTGTACACTGGGCTATAAGGTTACCCGGAAACACTGTAGTTCGAGATGGCAGCTGATCTGGAGCAACGCGACGTAAGCAGCTTCGAGTCGGCCTCAGATACCGAGAGTGTTTGAAGCTTCGATTCTTCTCGCGTTGCGGGACGTGATGGTTGGATTGACGAGACATGCAGTGTCTATACCAGTGAATAAGCATTATATTAAGGACGAGGTATGAAGTCTTATAGTTTTCGATCCCCCGTGAGAGTTATGTTGACCGAGCAAGCATGATCGCTGGCGAACATATAAACGACCCTCCTCCTCCTCCAACTGTTTCGATTAAATCATCTCGGGAGTTGTATTTATGACGTCGTTCAGAATGACCTAAGAGCCCGGGTAAATAGACTCGTCTGCCATAATTCCTAACACTCTGCCCTGATCTCTGAATCCTGGAGCACCAAGGTGTTTGGTTCGCATTACTTGCACTTTAAGCCATAACGTCGGATACACACGTTATTTCATTGCCGTTGCCGTGAGCTGTTATGTCCCACAACTTAACTCGCGAGCACGATTAAAGTCATGAAAATTGCATAATGTTTTGGAGTTGTATGCTGGCCCGTGTGTCTGCATGACTGGGACACGAGATAAGACTGTGGTGCTTCTCTGTATGTTCAAAGGTAGAGATTTGCCACAGCGGTTTCTTCTAAGGCCTGGAGGACGCTACACGTTCCCCTGTAATACCTGACTTGTATTATGTTAATCGATCAACAACATGGCGCATACGAATACAGGTGATTTACATGACTGTCGCGTGCTGATGCCAAATAAGTTTGATTTTGAATGTAACCATAGGTGTAATACACCGGGGAGAACTAAGTGACACCAGGAGTCAGTTGTAATTGCGTCGTGACAGAGGTCGTGTAAGGAGCGACCACACTCGCGTGGGGGAAATGTATGACACGCATATACCACGAGACGGTCTCTCCCCGAGGCAGACACCACAGGCAGTGCTATCTCGGCCCTGCCACACACCAGCATCGGTAGACTCGCTGGCGCTCCTGATTCGCATCGTCTTATAAGAACACCAGCCACTGTTCTTGTCCGAGGCTCGCCAGACGTTTGTCTAGTACGGTTCCTAGTGTTCACAAGGCCCTCCATCCTCCACCACTGACGCTAGCAATAGAAACCATTAAACTAGAGACGGGGCCAACTATGGAAGCATGTCGGTTGTTGCTGAGCCAAAGGCTTCTCTGATGAGTCTTCTTTTTCCCCAAAAAAAAAAACACAAAAAAAAAACAATTAATTGGCGCTCCGTTGACACTGGCTGCAGTTATAATAAATTGTTACCGCAAGTAATTCGTACCAGCCATGGTAGAGCACTGACAGTGCTGGCAGGTATAGAGGTCACCAGCATTGGTGGTGTGGTGACAGTGTTGGCTGGTATCGTGGTCCCTACCCACAATACATACCAACACTGGTGGTCTGCTGACACTCCGGAGTGTTTCATAAGCTTACAGCCTTGTACCTTAGGTAGTTAAATGTCTTCAGAGTATCAGGTTTTGATTAGCTCTACTTTTTACTTTGGAAGTCAATACTTTCCTTATATTTATAGATATATTCTACCATCCGGGCTTATACATGTATTTAGTTTATATATATATATATATATATATATATATATATATATATATATATATATATATATATATATATATATATTTATATGCTTCATACCAATCCATCTACTTTTCTAAGTATTTCTCACATACATTTTCAGAGCAAACACCTGATCCACACATCCTCTACTCTTCTGAAACCACACTGCTCTTCCCCAATCTGATGCTCTGTACATGCCTTCACCCTCTCAATCAATACCCTCTCATATACTTTCCCAGGAACACTCAACAAACTTGTAACTCTATAATTTGAACACTCACCTTTATCCCCTTTGCCTTTGTACAGTGGCACTATGCATGCATTCCGCCAGGCCTCAGACATTTCACAATGAACCATACATAGATTGAGTATCCTCACCAACCAGTCAACAACACAGTCACCCCCTCTTTTGATAAATTGCACAGCAATACCATCCAAACCCCCGCCTTACCGGCTTTCATATTCCGCAAAGCTTTCACTACCTCTTCTCTGTTTACCATATCATTCTCCCTGACCCTCTCAATTTGCACACCACCTCGACCAAAACACCCTATATCTGCCACTCAATCATCAAACATTCATCAAACCTTCAAAATGCTCACTCCATCTCCCTCTCACTTCACCACCACTTGTTATTACCTCCCCATTAGGCCCCTTCGCCGATGTTCCCATTTTTTCTTCTTACGCACTTTATTTACCTCGTTCCAAAAAATCTTTTTATTCTCCCTAAAATTTGATGATATTCTCTCACCCCAATTCTCATTTGCCCTCTTTTTCACCTCTTGCCCCTTTCTCTTGACCTCCTGTCTCTTTCTTTTATACATCTCCCATTCATTTGCACTACCTCCCTGCAAAACTCGTCCAAATGCCTCTCTCTTCTTTCACTAACAGTCTTACTTCTTCATCCCATCACTCACTATCCTTTCTTCTAATCTGCCCACCTCCCACCTTTCTCATGCCACAGGCATCTTTTGCGCAAGCCATCACTGCTCCCCTAAACAGATCCCATTCCTCCCTTCACTCCCCTTACGTCATTTGCTCTCACCTTTTCCATTCTGCACTCAATCTCTCCTGGTACTTCCTCACACAAGTTCCTTTCCAAGGTCACTTATTCTCACCACTCTCTTCACCCCAACATTCTCTTTTCTGAAAACCTCTACAAATCTTCACCTTTGCCTCCACAAGATAATGATCAGACATCCCTCCAGTTGCCCCTCTCAGCACATAAACTTCCAAAAGTCTCTTTCACTCGCCTATCAATTAACACGTAATCCAATAACGCTCTCTGACAATGTCTCCTACTTACATACGTATACTTATGAATATCTATCATTTTAAACCAGGTATTCCCAATGACCAGTCCTTTTACAGCACAAATGTACAAGCTCTTCACCATTTCCATTTACAGCACTGAACACCCCATTTACACCATTTATATCCTCAACTGCCACATTACTCACATTACAAATAAACAGTAGTTGTCTGGCTCCTGCGTGTGGTATGTGGGTACAGATAGACTGTAGGTGCTTGGCTCCTGTATGTGATATATAGGTTACAGAGATAAGGTAGGTGTGTGTGTGTGTGTGTGTGGTGCCCAGGTGAAAAGATGTGAATCTTTGCATCCACTGCATATTGTAAGTTACTTTAAGTATAATAATGTTAATCGTTTCCCACAGTGAGGGCAGCACGGGTGGCGAGGCCAGCAAGAGGCCAATGGTGGATGACTCCGAGGAGACCGACTTGTCCAAAAAGAAGAAGAAAAAGATGGCAAGGAACCCGAAAAAGTCTTTCGACGCACCGAGCGACCCTTACGACAAGTGTGCTTGCAAGAATCCAAAGGTGAGTGATTGCCACGTCGAGAAGCAAGCTGTCATTATTGTAGGCAGTTTACAAAATGTTTCCCTATTTGTAAGACCTCTTCATCGTGTTCATTAGTGTTCATGGATCAGTCGCGTCAAAAGCAGGATATTTCTCGTTATTTAAGGGATTCCTGAATTTTTCTAAGCCATCGTTTTGTTGAAGTTGCTATCAGATTTATGGACACAGGAAAGTGATGTACTGATAGAAAAGACTGTGGTGTTAGGGAGGCTTGTAGTGTGGAGATTAGGTTGGAATTGGGTAGGATGATAGGATGGGTTGGGTTATGATGATGGGGAAGTCTTGGGTGTGGTAATGAAGTATGATGATGAGGGAGGGGCGGATGGGGATGCTGGGAAGCGCTAGGCTGCGTTGGAGGCCATGATGATAAGTGAGGACCAGTGTATGATGACGGGGGGACTGGTGTGCGTCATAGGGTGGGGAATGGTGTTGGGGAGGGTTAGTGTGCGACGTTAATGATATCGTACAGTTGGTAGGGGAAGATTGGGTTTCTACGATGATATAGTTGCTGGCTAGCCACTGTCGTATGATGGGCAGGGTGTACTTGTTATGGTGATGGGCTGTGTAGTAAGGATATAATGTTGAGGGAGGACAGATATATGATGGGATGGTGTTATGGTTACATCAGACCGATCCTCTGACATGTATCCTCTGTTTCCATCCGCTTAAGTTACACTTGACTCGTCGATAGCGTCCTGCAAGTCGATTCTTTTTTTTGTTATTTTACCATTACTACTTGTGCCATTGTTTTACAGACAGTAATTTGTGATGATAACGGAACTGTACTTTTAACCTCTTTCGTTATTCTTAAAGGCAGGAACAACATTAACCCTCTTTCACTCCCTTGGCTCTGGTCTGTCCAAGATCGAGGTCCTAAAAGAACATCTCTGTTTAGTCACATTGGTACATTGGTGCTAGATATCTTCAAGATCGTGTTCGTTGTGTGAGTGAAGATCCTTCGTGAGCCTAACTATACATTTCCGAACAGTCTTGATGGTGTCTGTCATCTCTCCCATCTGATGGTGTTGAGATGTTCCTCTCAGTGAAAGCACTTTGGAACGTGGCGTTTAGCTCTTGGTATATTTCCCTTATCTGTCTCGGTAACCCTTCCATCTGTCTTTGTCTCATTTTTTGTTCTGCAGCTGAGTAATTGCTCGTCATGGACATATCAAACATTTTTGGGTTGTCATTAGTCTTATTCACTTTATTTTTTTTTTCTTGTCTGTTACAACAGCCTTATATTCTTTGGTAGTTGTGTTTACTGTACCTTCCAAATACTATTTATATTTACTTATTATACTTTGTCGCTGTCTCCCTACCCACCCACATATTACCCCCCACATACACATGAACATACACGCACATATACATACCTATACATTTCAACGTATATATATATATATATATATATATATATATATATATATATATATATATATATATATATATATACACACATGTGCTTAATTCATACTTTCTGCCTTTATTCATTACCGTCGCCACTCCGCCACACATGAAATGACAACCCCTTCCTCCCGCATGCGCGCGAGGTAGCGCTAGCAAAAGACAACAAAGGCCACATTCGTGCACATTCAGTCTCTAGTTGTCATGTATAATGCACCGAAACCACAGCTCCCTTTCCACACCCAGGCCCCACAGAACTTTCCATGGTTTACCCCAGACGCTTCACATGCCCTGGTTCAATCCATTAACAGCACGTCGACCCCGGTATACCACATCGTTCCAGTTCACTCTATTCCTTGCACGCATTTCAACCTCCTGCATGTTCAGGCCCCGATCGCTCAAAATCTTTTTCACTCCATCTTTCCACCTCCAATTTGGTCTCCCACTTCTCCTCGTTCCCTCCACCTCTGACACATATATCCTCTGTCAATCTTTCCTCACTCATTCTCTCCGTGTGACCAAACCATTTCAAAACACCATCTTCTGCTCTCTCGACCACACTCTTTTTATTACCACACATCTCTCTTACCCTTTCATTACTTACTCGATCAAACCACCTCGCACCATATATTGTCCTTAAACATCTCATTTCCAACACATCCACCCTTCTCCGCACAACTCTATCTGTAGCCCACGCCTCGCACCCATATACCATTGGTGGTACCACTATTCCTTCAAACATACCCATTTTTGCTTTCCGAGATAATGTTCTCACCTTCCAAACATATTTCAACGCTCCCAGAACTTTCCCCCCCCCCCCCTTCCTCCTCCCCACCCTATGACTCATTTCCGTTTCCATGGTTCCATCCGCTGCCAAATGCACTCCCAGATATCTAAAACATTTCACTTCCTCCAGTTTTTCTCCGTTAGACTTACCGCCCAATTTACTTGTCCCTCAACCCTACTGTACCTAATAACCTTGCTTTAATTCACATTTACCCTCAGCTTTCTTTTTTCACACACTTTAACAAACTCAGTCACCAGCTTCTGCAGTTTCTCACCTGAATCAGCTACCTAGCGCTGTATCAGCGAACAACTACTGACTCTCTTCTCAAGCCCTCTTATCGACAACAGACTGCATACTTGCCCCTCTCTCCAAAACTCTTGCATTCACCTCCCTAACAACCCCATCCATAAATAGATTAAACAACCATGGAGACATCACGCACCCCTGCCGCAAACCAAGATTCACTGAGAACCAGTCACATTCCTCTCTTCCTACTCGTATACATCCCTTGCATCCTCGATAAAAACTCTTCACTGCTTCTAGCAACTTGCGTACCACACCATATATTCTTAATACCTTCCACAGAGCATCTCTATCAACTCTATCATATACCTTCTCCAGATCCATAAATGCTACATATAGATCCATTTGCTTTTCCAAATATTTCTCGGCATCCATTCTTCAAAGCAAACACCTGATCCACACATCCTCTACCACTTCTGAAAACACACTGCTCTTCCCCAGTCTGAAGCTCTGTACATGCTTTCACCCTCTCAATCAATGCCCTCCCATATAATTTCCCTGGAATACTCAACAAACTTATACCTCTGTAATTTGAGCACTCACCTTTATCCCCTTTGCCTTTGTACAATGCCGTTATGCATGCATTCCGCCAATCCTCAGGCACCTCACCATGAGTCATACATACATTAAATATCTTTACCAAACAGTCAAAAACACAGTCACCCCCTTTTTTGATAAATTCCACTGCGATACCGTCCAAACCCGCGACGTTGCCAATTTTCATCTTCCGCAAAGCTTTTATTACCTCTTCTCTGTTTACCAAATCATTATCCCTCACCCTCTCCTTTACACACCACCTCGACCAAAACACCTTATATCTGCCATTCTATCATCTAAGACATTCAACAAACCTTCAAAATACTCACTCCATCTCCTCACATCACCACCACTTGTTATTACCTCCCCTTTTGCCCCCTTCACCGATGTTCCCATTTGTTCTCTTGTTGTACGCACTTAGTTTACCTCCTTCCAAAATATCTTTTTATTCTCCCAGAAATTTAATGATACTCTCTCACCCCAACTCTCATTTGCCCTCTTTTTCACCTCTTGCACCTTTCTCTTGACCTTCTGCCTCTTTCTTTTATACATCTCCCAGTCATTTGCACTATTTCCCTGCAAAACTCGTCCAAATGCCTCTCTCTTCTCTTTCACTAATAATCTTACTTCTTCATCCCACCACTCACTACCCTTTCTAATCTGCCCACCTCCCACGCTCCTCATGCCACAAGCATCTTTTGCGCAAGCCATCACTGCTTCCCTAAATACATCCCATTCCTCCCCCACTCACCTTACGTCCTTTGCTCTCACTTTTTTCCATTCTGCACTCAGCCTCTCCTGGTACTTCCTCACATGTGTCTTTCCCAAGCACACTTACTCTCACCACTCTCTTCACCCCAGCATTCTCTCTTCTTTTCTGAAAACCTCTACAAATCTTCACCTTCGCCTCCACAAGATAATGTCCAGTTGCACCTCTCAGCACATTAGTATCCAAGAGTCTCTCTTTCACGTGCCTATCAGTTAACACGTAATCCAATAATTCTCTCTGGCCATCTCTCCTACTTACATACGTATACTTATGTATATCTCTCTTTTTAAACTAGGTGTTCCCAATAACCAGTCCTTTTTCAGCACACAAATCTACAAACTCTTCACCATTTCCATTTACATCTCTGAACACCCCATGTACACCAATTATTCCCTTAACTGCCACATTCCTCACCTTTGCATTCATATCACTGTATATGATATACATAGCACAGACGTGTGTAATTATTGCAGAGATAATTCTGCCGTACTGTAATCTGCTTTATGACCGAGGAGGGCGGGGCTGGCTACTTAAGGGTAACTGGGTTGAGGTGGAAACCCATTAGCACCCCCCTCCCGTCCCGGTTTATCTTGTGTACGTTCCGTTGTACAAGGACGGTAAAGTGGGCCTCCGCAGTACAGCCTGGTCGCTCTACCATTTATGTCTTCATAGTATTATTCTTCTCTTCTCTAACCACGTTTCCCCAGTCTCTGCTTGTCAAAATTTTTCAAATGTATATAAACCCTGATACGAATTTCGGTATTATATATATATATATATATATATATATATATATATATATATATATATATATATATATATATATAATATATATATATATATATATATATATATATATATATATATATATATATATATATATATATATATATATATATATATATTCCCATGAGTCCACGGGGAAAAATGAAACACAAGTTCCCAAGTGCACTTTCGTGTGATAATCACATCATCAGGGGAGACACAAGAGAGAAATATAACAGTCAGTTGATATACAACGAAGAGACGTAGCTAGGACGCCATTTGATAAACATGCGATTGTCCAAGACAGACAACGAGCGTATCATAAACTTATCATGTGGACAGGAAGGTGAATTGTTTACAAATTTTATCAGATTGGATAACTTTATTGTTTCATATACTGACAAACGTGGCCCAGTCAAAGGCCATCTTCAGTGAAAGAAATAAAGTGAGAGGAAAAGAGAGAAGTTGATCAGTGCTCCACAGGTGTGTGTGTGTGTGTACACTTGACTCTTACAGGCGGAAAGATTATACGAAGAATGAAACACAAAATGGGAGAAGAGAGTATGTTGTGAGTTAAATTGTGCTCCTGGCGGTCGGTGATGTTGCCATTTGTAGAACACTAACTTACCGAGATGCTCGAATACAAAATTTATAATTTCTCCGTCGAGTCGGTTTTGATCATTGTCTGCTGCAGTTCTTGTTGATAACACCTGAAAGTGTTCGTCTTACGTGTTGGTGACGACGCCCGTCATCACAGTGTCTCAAGTGGACAGTGGACAGAAGACCGTCCCATCTTGAGGTCACAGACAGACGCCAGAATATACAATTTCGTTCTGCAATGCGACACTGTTACTGCGCAAGACGTTCTGTTCAGTTACTTGTCACGAATTTTAGACTCAAGATCGTGAGATTGTGTCGTCCTTAGTTCAAGTCGTATTGGAGTGAGTCTCAAGGTTGTCCTCCGTGCAGATCGGCTCTTCGAGTCTCCATGAGCCATTTTGAGTCCAGGTAAGGTCATTTCTGTTACTTAACGTAGCACTGTCGGTACTGACCTCTCTACTCTGTCTTATCGGGCAACAACTGAAGGGGTCTATGTAGAGGTAGACTGTACTTACCTTTCGCGAGGGTTAATTAGGTAGAATGTATACTAACAAGTAGTTTCATCATTTATTCACACGATATCACAGTTTATTTACAGACTGGTATCGTGGCTAATTACGCGCCCAGTAAGAGCGCGGGATTACCTTAATAAGGTTTACTAAGGTCGTGCAGGTTCGTAGTAGTAGTTTTTTATGCCTTAATCAGTGTGGCAAAAGTTACCAGATCTTGCCCCGGTACAGTTAACGTTCATATCCCCTTATCTGCTGTACTGATATCACAAGACCTACAAGACCTTTATCTATGTGGGAAGAGTCGATTAAAAGCTTTCAAAGGGAAAGGGTGAAATATAAAATCCTCATTACCTCTCACTGTACCCTGTCATCGCCACTGATCCACGTGTTTGCAAAGTAACACTTCACATGAGCCTGTGTAACATTGTTATGTGCGAGGAATTCCATGTCCTAGTTTGATCTAAAGGAGTAGGTCGGCTCATGTAAAGTTTCCTCGCGTTTAATCCATTCTTTGACACGTTGGTTCTCACACGTATTTATCTCCGCAGTAACCATGCAGAGTCGAACATAAGCGTGATCACTCTTCTAAAGTCAAGGACCTCTAGAGAATATTTTCAGTTTTCAAGCTTTTGAGCGAGTAATGAAATCCAGTATCGGAGCGAAGACATTCATTTCTTCAAGTATTTTTGGGCTTTCGTAAATCGCTTTGCAAGACGTATTGCACATCTGAAAGGAGCTGACGTTTTACATCAAACGAGGCGAAGTACTTTTTCTTTAACGGAGTTTTTTAATCTTTTGAACTGATAGACCCAATTAGACTAGTTGGAAGCAGCATCATGGTTAACGGGTGAGGATAGACGTCATGAGTAATTCGCTTGAAGGCCACGAGTGGCATCATCTCTGACTCTTAAGGTACAGGAAAAAAAAAGGTGTACAGGTATTTCCCATTTAAATCGCCTCTGTGTGCCTCTTACTCTGACTACTTTGATCGCAGTTTCTGGTGTCGTCATTGATCAAAAAGCGTCTCGAAAGAACTGTCTGCGTTCCTTTGTATTCTTATCATTCTTGCGGGATCGAGAGACATCTGCTTTGGTGTTCGGCTGTGGGAGACTGATTCGGAAGTGTTTGAGTTTGAGGAGGTGGTAAGTGAAGAAATAACAGAGGAGTTAGAGAGCATCAGGAACGCATAGAGAAACAAGGAGGAGCACTGATCAAACCAAACAATTGTTAAAACGAAGTGCTAGATGTTGGATCACTCTTACAATACATGTGGTAGAACTTACGACAAGGGCTCAGTAGATAGGTACCAATAGTAGGATATTGAGAGTGGCGAGCAGATAACAAAATACATTGCTCAGTAGATATGGAAAATATGTAACATAAAACAACAGTCTGGTAATACTTGAAAAGTTAAAGAGCCTAAGAAATGAAAACGTGGAAAAGGGAAGAGCTGAAAATTTTGGAAAACCATTGAGTGGATGAACGGAAATTCTAATGTTCTATGATTTGACCAGTAGCAAAATATCGGGTTTGGAAAGAAGAGAGAGTAGTTGTGGCCTGTGATGTTATGAAAGACGATAGGGAGAGTGTGGTAAACAGGCAACGTCTATAAGATACCAGAGGAAGACGGAGGAATCATTGGATATGTACTGCTAAGCGGAAGATGTCAAAGCGAGAGGCATCAAAGGTTGAAGTGGGAGGTCATGCATGCTTCACGTATCATCGTAAGTCTTGTGAGAGTGGACACTGGCCTGAGAAAAAAGATAACGTTTGACGGATGTACTGGGTGATGTTGGATAGGCAGAAGACATTGGACACACTCCCTGGTATGAGAATGGCAAGAATGGATTCCATTTAAACCAGAGAAGGACTCATTCTATGGTACAAAAGTTAACCAGAGTGGGGAAGCAGGGGCTAATGTTTAAGGTTTTTCAAACAGTGTTGAAGTAGCCACCATTGTAATGGACGCTGTTGTGGTTTATTATCTATATAAACAGTGAAACGTGCCAGGAGGACATGCACCATACATTACTGTTTGCTGATGATTCTGATATCATGATGAAGAGTATTAAGATTGCTACAACGTAGGACAAGTTGCTTCAAATGTTCCAGCTAATGCGTGGCTGACGAAGTTCAGCTCTTTATCAGATGAAAGGTTGTGACGACAGGACACGGTGAAATGAGGCCAAGATGTCAGGTGGTTCCGGGCGCGACTCCATCATTCTGAAGTGAGGACGGTAGTGCTTCTCTGGCCAGCCGCTGTCAGGTGATGAGGACGGTTTAACGGTTCTCCAGCAGTCAGGGTTGCAATTAGGATAGGTGTGGGTGATGGAACATACCTTAGATGGGCTGGGTGGGGTCTTGTGCTGGGCCTGCGGTGCTCCTGCTACGTGAGCCTTGCCTCTCCCTGGCAGTAGGAGCAAAGATGAACGAATATCGTTTGCTTCTTTGCGTCCATGTTACTTCAACGCAATTACGGTGTGGCAAGTTCGTACAGTTGACCGACCTGAAAAATAATCTTGCCTGCTTCATTAAATCGTTCGTTCATCATACAGAATTAAGGTCATAACTTTTGTGTGTTTATTGACGAAACGATTATCAGAATATTGATATGAGTCTGTAATTAAAATGTTGATCACAGTGCTTTTAGAAGACTTATATAAACGAGAGAAAAAACGTTACGTTTCAATATGATGAAACTACGGTAAACAGTATAGGACACGAGATATATATGCCGGCTAGGATTTGGCTTGTAATGGTGTAGAGATCCAAAGTTGGTGGAGCAGCAATTAATTAGCCCAAGCCTGCCTCATCTCCAGGCCGGGTCATACCTCCCACCCTCGCCTCAACTGCGGCCACTAAAACCCCGACCCTACCTTCTTGCCTCCTCGCTCGAGTCTCGCCTCACACCTCTCCTCTCTCTCTCTCTCTCTCTCTCTCTCTCTCTCTCTCTCTCTCTCTCTCTCTTCTCTCTCTCTCCCCACTTTCTGCTGTTACTCGACGTCGCTCGACTCCGCCAGCTGCTGAACCTTCCCTTGCCTCTCATTACTGCGTGCAAGAAACTCCTGCCCCGCCTCGCCTCAGCCACCACCACCAACACCAGCCAATTTTCCTCACCCTGCCACCTGCCTTGCCTCACATCCAGTAACAAGCCATCCTCTCTCTCTCTCTCTCTCTCTCTCTCTCTCTCTCTCTCTCTCTCTCTCTCTCTCTCTCTCTCTCTCTCTCTCTCCCCCAACCTTAAAGGCACTTCCCCTGTTCCCGTCTCTCTTCTTGCCACCTATACAGTTGAAACGATGCGGAGGAACTTCAGGAATACAATCCTTCCCCTTGAAGGAATCTGCGTCCTTGGAAAGATGAGGAGGAGCTGTGGAAGGGAAGAGCCGAGTTGGATGAATGAAGAAATGAATGACTTGGTCACATGTAAAAGACTGGTTTACAGCAGCGGTATGTACTACGCGCGTCGCAAGTGACCCTTAACGTATCTCTTCTGCGTCCCGAAAGAGGAAAAAGATGAAAATGAGTAATGATGTTAAAGGGATTGTTAACAATAGTTGTAAAAATTCTGTATCGTAATACGACATGTGAAGTGTATAGGTCCGATGTGAGTGTTTTATATTCATTTACCTTTTTGTGCAGTCATTCCCTATGTCTGTATTTTTACAGACACTTTGCGACTCCATCAAAATTTTCTATTGCACCAGCCTGCTTTCACCATTTTTTCTGGTGAACGCCCCTAGCTTACAGGATGTCAAAGTTGAATGTCAAATATCAGGACGAAGAAAACGTCGTATGTAATACGCTGTTCAGTTTGGTCACGAGAACTGATCCAAGATAAACAGAGACAAACGCGAATTAGAATTTCAGCCATGCAAATCCCTTCACATAGAAAAAAAGTTTTATGTGAAAAGGAAAAAAGAACCTTCGAGCAGAGCAATTAAAGTTCTTCAAAACAGTATGTAATTTCGGCTACAGAAGATAATCTCTTCACCTGACAGATTTACTGACCAGAGATAATGATGTGAAGATGATAGGAAAAAGAACGTAATAGCAATAAGGTCAAAAGTTTATTCACAAAGAGTGCCTCAGTATAAAGTGCATCACGATAGTGTGAATGCATAGACTTATAAGTACATGCAGTTCTTCTATATAAAAAAAAATCGTGCAGAGGAACTGGTTGAATTGTAAACAGTTTCATCAGATCCACTTGTGGTACCCAGGTGTCGTGTCCGACCTGGCGTCTCAGTGAAATGGGTTACTCGTTTGTTGCATTGTTCGAGCACCTTTTTATTTTCGGCAGGCGTTGTTGATCACGTCAGTAGTATAAGATTGCAGTTTGCACGTGTCGAAAGATATCACTCATGTTCTTGCATATTTCTAGCCGCTCTCTACTCGGCTTGATGTAGTTTAAGAGCTTAATCTTATTGTATTTTGTATTTTGTTCTTGATAACGTTCGACGACATATACCAGGAGGGGGACTACATTCAATGGTGTGCATCTTGTATTAGGTTGGTGTTTATTAAGTTGACCTGTGTCGCAGAATTGCTATCAATAATAAACAGGTTGACTCTGCCATATTTTTTGCGAAGTCTAATTCAACTAACATTATTTTTTTTTCTGCTCAGTTCTTACGACACTTTGGCTCAATGGGTGTGTCCATTTTGGTAACAGGTGAACTTGGTGTGGGCGGAGGTGTTTCCCCTCACAGGTCTGCGTCGGGCATGAAAGATGGCCGGAGTTTGTGTGCCCCGTCTGTCATGAATGGTTTTCAAAGGTCGCAGAGGCTCGGTCACCATGAAATATACGATACTGGCGAAAGGTTAGGTGGTGGAAAGGCCTTGGGCCGAGAGTGAGCAATGGTGGGTGTGACTGCCTCCACTGGCAGGGTTTGACTGTCAGTAGATCACTGGCATTGTGGTTACGTGAGTGGTCCAGTGACACTGTTTGGCGGGCGATGTGTGGTGTGACACCGAAGTCTTGAGTCCGTATCGGATACATCGAAGCCACAAACCCCGTTAGTGACGCGGAAATCTCGAATCCATTGTAGTAATGGGGAAATATCGAACCCCGTCAGAATGACTCCGAAATTTCGACCTTGTGGGCTGGAGTGGCAGGGATGACGCGTCTCCTCGTCAGCACGTCTGACACGCGTCTCCCTCGCCTGTACACCTGCCACCAGGTCTCCATACCTCTTCCCTCTAGTTTACGCTAGGTCTAAGTTGTAGATTATAACCCCGCATCCTGCTCCATCACCACCCACAAGTCCACATCCTGCTCCACCTCCACTCAAGTCCACGTCCTGCTCCACCTCCATTCACAAGTCCACGTCCTGCTCCACCTCCACTCACAAGTACACGTCCTGCTCCACCTCCACTCACAAGACCACGTCCTGCTCCACCTCCACTCACAAGTCCACGTCCTGCTCCACCTCCCCTCACAAGTCCACGTCCTGCTCCACCTCCACTCACAAGTCCACGTCCTGCTCCAACTCCACTCACAAGTCCACGTCCTGCTCCACGTTCACGTCCTGCGCCTTCTCCACTCACAAGTCCACGTCTTGCTCCACATCCACCCACAAGTCCACGTCTTCCTCCACCCACAAGTCCACGTCCTGCTCCACCTCCACTCACAAGTCCACGTCCTGCCCCATCTCCACTCACAAGTCCACGTCCTGCTCCACCTCCACTCACAAGTCCACGTCCTGCTCCACCCCCACACAAGTCCACGTCCTGCTGCACCTCCACTCACAAGTCCACGTCCTGCTCCACCTCCACTCACAAGTCCACGTCCTGCTGCACCTCAACTCACAAGTCCACGTTCTGCTCCACTTGCTCTGACAAGTCCACGTCCTGCTTCACCTCTGCTCACAAGTCCACGTCCTGCTGCACCTCAACTCACAAGTCCACGTTCTGCTCCACTTGCTCTCACAAGTCCACGTCCTGCTTCACCTCCACTCACAAGTCCACGTCCTGCTCCACTTCCACTCACAAGACCACGTCCTGCTCCACCTCCACTCACAAGTCCACGTCCTGCTCCACCTCCATTCACAAGTCCACGTCCTGCTCCCACCTCCACTCACAAGTCCACGTCCTGCCCCACCTCCACTCGCAAGTCCACGTCCTGCCCCACCTCCACACACAAGTCCACGTCCTGCTCCCACCTCCACTCACAAGTCCACGTCCTGCTCCCACCTCCACTCACAAGTCCACGTCCAGCTCTGCCTCCACTCACAAGTCCACGTCCAGCTCTGCCTCCACTCACAAGTCCACGTCCTGCTCTACCTCCACTCACAAGTCCACGTCCTGCTCCACCCCCACTCTAGTCCACGTCCTGCTCCACCTCCACTCACAAGTCCACGTTCTGCTCCACCTGCTCTCACAAGTCCACGTCCTGTTTCACCTCCACCCTTAAGTCCACGTCCTGCCCTCCCCCCTCCACTCAAGTCCACGTCCTGCTCCACCTCCACTAACAAGTCCACGTCCTAATCCACTTTCACTCACAAGTCCACGTCCTAATCCACCTCCACTCACAAGTCCACGTCCTGCTCCACCTTCACTCATAAGTCCACGTCCTAATCCACCTCCACTCACAAGTCCACTTCCTGCCCCACCTCCACTCCACTCCACGTCCTGCCCCACCTCCACTCACAAGTCCACGTCGTGCTCCACCTCTCACAACTCCACGTCCTGCTCCACCTCCATTCACAAGTCCACGTCCTGCTCCACCTCCACTCTCAAGTCCACGTCCTAATCCACTTCCATTCACAGGTCCATGTCCTAATCCACCTCCACCCACAAGTCCACGTCCTGCCCCACCTCCACTCGCAAGTCCACGTCCTGCTCCACCTCCATTCACAAGTCCACGTCCTGCTCCCACCTCCACTCACAAGTCCACGTCCTGCCCCACCTCCACTCGCAAGTCCACGTCCTGCCCCACCTCCACACACAAGTCCACGTCCTGCTCCACCTCCATTCACAAGTCCACGTCCTGCTCCCACCTCCACTCACAAGTCCACGTCCTGCTCCACCTCCACTCACAAGTCCACGTCCAGCTCTGCCTCCACTCACAAGTCCACGTCCTGCTCTACCTCCACTCACAAGTCCATGTCCTGCTCCACCCCCACTCAAGTCCACGTCCTGCTCCACCTCCACTCAAGTCCACGTCCTGCTCCACCTCCACTCACAAGTCCACGTCCAGTTCTGCCTCCACTCACAAGTCCACGTCCTGCTCTACCTCCACTCACAAGTCCATGTCCTGCTCCACCCCCACTCAAGTCCACGTCCTGCTCCACCTCCACTCACAAGTCCACGTTCTGCTCCACCTGCTCTCACAAGTCCACGTCCTGTTTCACCTCCACTCTTAAGTCCACGTCCTGCCCTCCTCCCTCCACTCAAGTCCACGTCCTGCTCCACCTCCACTAACAAGTCCACGTCCTAATCCACTTTCACTCACAAGTCCACGTCCTAATCCACCTCCACTCACAAGTCCACGTCCTGCTCCACCTTCACTCATAAGTCCACGTCCTAATCCACCTCCACTGAAGTCCACTTCCTGCCCCACCTCCACTCCACTCCACGTCCTGCCCCACCTCCACTCACAAGTCCACGTCGTGCTCCACCTCCACTCACAAGTCCACGTCGTGCTCCACCTCCATTCACAAGTCCACGTCCTACTCCACCTCCACTCACAAGTACACGTCCTGCCCCACCTCCACTCACAAGTCCACGTCCTGCCCCACCTCCACTCACAAGTCCACGTCCTGCTCCACCTCCTCTCACAGGTCCACGTCCTGTTCCACCTCCAGTCACAAGCCCACGTCCTGCTCCACCTCCAGTCACAAGTCCACGCCCTGCCCCACCTCCACTCACAAGTCCACGTCCTGCTCCACCTCCTCTCACAGGTCCACGTCCTGCCCCACCTCCACAACCACAGTGCCTTCTCCTCCCACACCAGACCCCCGCGTCTTGTGTAACATATGACCACCTCCGTCACGACAGGACGTAGGCGTGGTATTAAGTTCCTGGCCTTCTTGGGTCCACCCCCGCACTTTGAGCCGCCTCCCGCGCCCTCTGCTTTCCTCGTCTGCCTTCGTCTCGCCATCTAGCGCTGGGCCATACACAGAATCGTTCTCCCATCATCCCTTGTATTGTCTCATTATCTTGTCTTTTTTAATGTGAACTTAAGCAGTTTTCTTAAGCGTTATTTCATGAATGAATAAATATATAATCATCCTCTTGCGTCTGCAGTAATCACTCCTTTATGAATCTCTCTCATATCCAGTCTTCCCCCTCATATGGTTACACCATCTCGACTTAACATTCTTCCTCAATGAACGCGTGAAATGTTGATATGTCCAGGTAAACGTACCCACCTGTTGAAGTGTTTGTGTACTTACATATTTATACTCATACGTGTGTGTTTGTGGTTGTGTGTTTCTTGCCTGCCCTTGAAGGATTTTCGTGAAGTGGTGTGTGTGTAATTCGAGGGTTTTTATACGGTATGTAGACTATGATTTGAGGGTTTATACACGGTATGTTGTCTATCATTCGAGGGATTATATGTATGGTATGTAGACTGTAATTCGAGGGTTTATATCCGGTATGTAGACTATAATTCAAGGGATTATATGCGGTATGTAGACTATAATTCGAGGTATTCGGTATGAAGACTGTAGTTCAAGGGTTTATGTAGTGTGTATAGTAGTATTCGAGGGTTTACATACTGTATGTAGACTATAATTCGAGGGTTTATGTACGGTATGTAGACTAATATTCGAGGGTTTATATATGGTAAGTTGACTATAATTCGAAAGTTTCTATACGCTTTGTAGACTAATTAGATCATTATGGTAGATTGTCCACCCAACATTTTCTGTATTGGTATAACACATAACACAATTTAGCTTTTCTCTGGAGACAGCGTTTGTATGTATACGTGACCGGTGGAGATAACGAGGGACTAGCAATGTGATCAGATCAGTAAAGTGTGTTTCCTTACCCCAGGGTGGACGATGTGTACACGAACTGTGTCGCGCGTGCTGTCGGGTCAAGTGTTACACGGAGGGGCTGGACTGCCCTGGCCATCGCATCCTGGTCAAAACCAAGCGAGAGAAGGCGGCCATGTACTATGCTCAGCAGGAGAAGCTGAAGCAGGAGGAGATGCAGAGGAAGGAGAGGGAAAAGGAGGAAGAGCACATGATGAAGCTACAGATGCCGGACGAGTCGCAGCAAGAGCAGCAACACCAAGCGACCGAGAAGCATTCGACTCCAGGACACACAGAAGCTGAGGAACAAGTCCAGGTTCCAGGGGAAACACTCGGCTCCGCCGATGACCCAACCCAACAGTCGACGGAGGAAAATGGGAAACCGGTATTTGTGGAAGTAAGCAACGCAAACGAACTGGAAGGAAAGACATGTGAGGATAAGACGAACGGGTATTCGTCAGTCTATGATGAGATAACCAAAGGCATTCAGGAGAACCTGTCGAGGTACAGTCTGGCTCAGGATAATAACACCAGTCAAGAGAAGTGGAAATGTAATGCCAACCCTGCGATCTGACAGGATATTTCCCCCGGGACTCTTGTGTGTATATGCTTATTTTTCACCAAATAAAGAACTTGTGATAAATTTGGCGTTTATCTCGATACTTTTCGTGGGATTGCTATAAATCTGTGTATAGTGAACACTGGCTATTATGCTTTTGAATTGCAAAGGTATGTAGTCTATCATTCGAGGGTTTATATATGGTATGTAGACTGTAGTTCTAGGGATGACATACGGTATGTCATAACAGAAATTCGTTCTGCAGAACAGGGAGTACAACCAGTGCAACGTACGGTAAATATACAAGAGTAAATTCTTGGTGATATTCAACCCTACTGGACGATAGTATTGATCCTTAAATATAAATTACTAGACTAAAACAACTTTGACTCGGAAACGTTGTGTCCAAAAGCATTGGCATCTATTAGCCTCACACCCAGCACTCGTGAGATGAGCCTCGAGAAAGTCTGATATAACCCACAAGCATTCAGGCTTACAAGGTATCACCTTTATAAGCACTTAACAAACACACTCATTCATAAGCAACCTTGACCTCGAACACCTGATAGAAAGCAGTCCAGCAGTGTCTCAGATTACACAGCAGCAACAGCTAACATCAAGAATTACTCACACCCAGACACTCGCCTCTTAAAAGTATAGATACTTAACGAACGACGACACCAACAAGACTACATATTCACCCGTGAACATCACAGTGACAAGAGACATGACCACTCGCACACTTCATACTCTGTGCCTATACCCTTGAGTATCCAGACCCGGACACATTGCGCCAGTCATACTGACGTCTCTAGATAACCAAACCAACAAGCACTACTTACAAGCAACTGTCTTGAGCACCAACAACACACGAAAGCATACGTTACTAGAACTTGACAACAAAATCGTTTATATTGAACAAACAAATCTCGCATGCATAAAATCCCCTTACATACACTTCGACAACATATCAATCACCACAAATACGACAATTATACAAGAATTTACATCCTTAGGAACATGTAATCTAAGGTCGGATAATGGAAGTACTCTTCGTCCAAAAACCTGCATACTTTCTTTACATACCCAGTCACAGTCCCCAGTTCTCACAACCGCTTAGAAGTGCCATTGTTCATAGTCACAGTAGCAAGCACTGTATCCCCCAAGTCCATCCTCTGTGAAACACACACCTTACGAGCGGCCCGTACCAACAAGTACCCACTGTTATCACCATCCACACAGAAAACTCCACAGCCTTAAGCACCATCATCACCTCGCAACCCACACACAAGTCGGTTGTCATTGGTTTTTTACATCCTCAAGCATTTGCCTTCCCTTCCGTCTTCCTTCCACCACGAGAAGCATCCGAGCGCCCATACCATGTGCACTCTACGTCACAAACTTGAACGCACTCATAATCATTCGTAGTTACGTTCACATAACATCACAAGCACATGCACCCTCAAACAGAATCTTTTATAACACACTTCCTATCCACGAGCACCATCGCTCTCGAGAACCACAGACTCCTAAATATCCGTTTGCATCCTTCCCATCACTCAAGATGATGACTGTTGGCTCGAGATATAACCATTTCCAATCGGAGTTGGGTAAAACACTGGCTCACACGTGGTGTCTCGATTACTGACTGTACATCAGCTCGGGGCTGCGTGGGTCAGAATCCTGGGCGCTGCAGTTGGCCCACACCCAACCAGGTGTTTACCCTCCTCTCAGGGCTGGTCGATAAATGGGTATCTGGCAGTTAGCTGGAGTGTGTGTGTATACACAAAAGTAAACACGTGGTACGTGTATACAAGGTTGAAGTAGGACAACACTATTATAAAATCTCTCCCAGTACACAACTAGTAATCAAACACAAACAATATATATATATATATATATATATATATATATATATATATATATATATATATATATATATATATATATATATATTCCTATGAGTCCACGGGGAAAATGAAACGCCATAAGTTCCCCTTTTTTCCACCGTGGACTTGTAGGAATATCTTGATCACGCGCAAAATTGTGATCCTTTACCAAATGGCGTCCTAGCTTCGTCTCTTCGATGTATGTCAACTGACTTACATTTCTCTCATTTGTCTCCCCTGATGATGTGATTATTACACGAAAGTGCACTTGGGAACTTATCGTGTTTCATTTTCCCAGTGGACTCTTAGGAATATATATATATATATATATATATATATATATATATATATATATATATATATATATATATATATATATCCCTAGGGATAGGGGAGAAATAATACAGGGGTTGTTCTATCAGTGGACTGAGCCAGGGTATGTGAAACGTCCGGGGTAAACCATGGAAAAGTGTGTGAGGCCTAGTTGTGGTTAGAGAGGGAGCTGTGGTTTCAGTGCATTGCACATGACAGCTAAAGAATGGATGTGAGCTGTTGCAACCTTCCTTAGTCTGTTTCTTGCGATGCCTCGCGAACGCGGTAAACTGTGATCACGAATGATGTATATGTATAGTATTACCCCAGGAGGAACTCCAATGAAAGAGTCCTGGTGTTACCTAGGACCTTTCTAATAATGACTCCTAAAGCTCAAGGCTGCGCTACATGCAGTAGCAGGGTAATATAGACTTCTTCGGAGTGATAAGTTCTTTAACGAAACTGTATTCTCAGTGGTACAGTCAGTGATACAGCATCGCCAGAGGTGACTCTTCACTCTCAGTGTAAGCTTTTGCAGGCGGAGCTGGGGAACCCCCTTCTTTTTTTTTTTCAGTTCTTAAGGGATTGAACAGAATGAGAAGCTAAGTCTGCCTCTAAGAAACTGAGTGTCATCTTTAGATGATTTTTTTCTTCTGAACACTTTGTTCCGTTTATACAATGGATTATCCCGTCCTTGTATAGAGTACTGCTCTCACGTCTGGGGTGGTTGTAGCTCTGCATCCGTACTTAGAGTTGAGTCGAAAGCGGTCCGACTTATAACCTGTCCCAGGTTAACTTCCAAACTTGCCCTGCGCCGCAATGTTGGTTCACTTTCCCTCTTTTTTTTTTTTTTTTCCCGAGAGCTGGCTGCTTGTGTACCCCGACCACTAGCTAGAGCACGCAGTACTTGGCAAGCTGCTGTGTCACATGATTACTGTCAGGCCGTTTGCAACTCAAGGATAGGCCATTTTGATAACTGTTTCCCTTCCTCGAAGTTTTGGAAATCTTTACCCTCTCACCCCTTTCCCAGTAACTATGACTTGGCACAATTTTTGGGACAGGATTTTTACTTCTTACAAAATTCGTATACGCTTATCCTTGTCTCTTCTCTTTCCCTTTCATTAACCTCTCTATATGTCAATTAAGGCCGGCCTTAAGGGAAAAAAGATACGTATGTGATGAGGAAAGATGGTCAGCCGGCATTATTGAATTACATACTAATTGATAGGCGTGCAAAAGAGATTTTTGGATGTTACTGTGCTGAAGGAGGCAGCTGGTGGATTGTCTGATCATTACCTTGTGGCGGCGAGGGTGAAGATTTGTAGAGGTTTTTGGATAAGAGGAAACATTAAGTGTGAGAGGAGAGTGGTGAAAGTAAGTTAACTTGGAAAAGAGAAGTGTCAAGAAATAGCAAGATAGAATGTGTAGAATGACAAAAAGTGAGAGTAAACAAAGCTATGGGAGAGAGTGGGGAATGAGAGCTGTTTATGGGAGCAGTGCTGTCGTGTGTGTGTGGCATGCGTAAGGTGGGAGGTGAGCAGGTTAGAAAAGGTAGTGAGTGGTGGGGTGAGGAAGTAAAGTTGCCAGTGAGAGAGATAAGAGAGGCGATATTTACAGGGAAGGAGTGCAAATGATTGGAGACATACAAGAGAAAGCGGTAGGAGATTAAGAGGAAGGTGCAGGGATTGAAAAAGAGGCGAGGCTGAGCGAGTATTTGCAAACTTCAGGGGGAATAAGGGAAGGAGGTTAATAAAGTTTGAAAAACAAAGAAATGAAAACATCGGTGATGGAAGCAAATGGTGAAGTGGTAATATGTAGTGATGTGGTGAGGAGATGATAGAGCATTTTGGAGGAAGTGGGTCATAGGTGAGTGAGGGTGTGAGAGTTCTGGGAGCATTGAAGAATGTTATCTCGAAAGGCGAAAATGGGTATGTTAGACGATGATGTCATATTCCTATCGATGTATGTAGGCGAATCTTGGGCCACTAGTGGGGATGTGCGGAGGAAATGTCTGAGGATAGCACCTGGCGTGAGGTTGTCTGATCGAGTAAGTAAGAAAAGGATAAGTGATAACAGGGTAAAAGGATGTGTGGTACAAATACTGTGGTTCAAAGAGCTGAAGAGGGTCTGCTGAAATGGTTTAGACATAAGGAGAGAAAAGAGTGAGGAAAGGTAGACAAAGAGGATAATTGTGTCAGAAGTGGAGGGAACAAGGAGAAGGAGGGTGACCAAATTGGAGATGGAAGGATGGTGTGAAAAAGTTTGAGTGAGCTGATTTTGAACATGCAGGAATGGAAAGTCGTGCGCGGAACAGAGTGAATTGGAACGATCTGGTATACTGGGTCCGACGTGTTGTCACTGGACTAAGGGTCCTGGTTAAGGATAGGGAACTGTGATTTATTTCGATGCATTGCACATGACAGCTAGAGAATGAATGTGAGCAATTGCGACCTTCGTCTGTTCCTGGCGCTACCTCGCTAACGTGGAAAACTGCGAACAATTGATATATATATATATATATATATATATATATATATATATATATATATATATATATATATATAGATGAGAAAAAAAAAAGGTAATGAGAGAATTTTGATTGGTCTCAGTGGAAATGTATTTCGGCGGGAGTGTAATGTCTCCATGGTTGATTAAAATCGTGCTAATGATGGGTTGCTGTTAATAGGTGAAGGTAAATGCACTGAGTTTTGGAAAGAGGGCTACGTATTGAAGTTTTGTAGATTAAGACTTGGGATTAGATGAGTCACGTTGTTCGCAGGTGCATACAGGCTCATTGGCGATTATTGGAGGAAACTGCGGAAATTGGTTATGATTTTGGTAATCTGTGGAGAAACACAAAGTTGGTTAATGTAATTAGATCACTCAAGGTGTATGAGGGAGGAGGAGGGTTGGACGGGTCTAAGTAATTGGGAGGTGAGGGGTTTTCACGGAAAAAACCCGAGGAAGGGGAAGGGTTTTAGATATATAAGGTCTCTGCAGGCGGGGAGTGGGACATGGAACGGGTTAGTATCAAGGGTCCTCGGCATGCAATGTCTGGGGGTCTTGAAGAATGTGTGGAAGTCAGGGGGAAAACATTATTCGAAAAGGAATATTGTTTTATGTTTCAACTCAATATCTGCTTTCAACACAGTGCGCTGTAGGGTTGCGAGCTGGTCTTAATGGATAATTTCGTCGTTAGCAGGAGGTGTGTGGAAAGAGATGTTTGGGGGACAATGTGTGGTGTGAGGTGGTTTGATGATGAGTAACGTTTTAAAG
>NC_092227.1:64499011-64501511 GCF_036320965.1 Panulirus ornatus | reverse complement strand
AAAGGCAAAGGGGATAAGAGTGAGTGCTCAAATTACAGAGGTATAAGTTTGTTGAGTATTCCTGGTAAATTATATGGGAGGGTATTGATTGAGAGGGTGAAGGCATGTACAGAGCATCAGATTGGGGAAGAGCAGTGTGGTTTCAGAAGTGGTAGAGGATGTGTGGATCAGGTGTTTGCTTTGAAGAATGTATGTGAGAAATACTTAGAAAAGCAAATGGATTTGTATGTAGCATTTATGGATCTGGAGAAGGCATATGATAGAGTTGATAGAGATGCTTTGTGGAAGGTATTAAGAATATATGGTGTGGGAGGCAAGTTGTTAGAAGCAGTGAAAAGTTTTTATCGAGGATGTAAGGCATGTGTACGAGTAGGAAGAGAGGAAAGTGATTGGTTCTCAGTGAATGTAGGTTTGCGGCAGGGGTGTGTGATGTCTCCATGGTTGTTTAATTTGTTTATGGATGGGGTTGTTAGGGAGGTGAATGCAAGAGTTTTGGAAAGAGGGGCAAGTATGAAGTCTGTTGGGGATGAGAGAGCTTGGGAATGAGATGACCCAGGGATCCCCTTCTTCAGAGATTCCTGTTGCTTCAAGGCTGTACACACCCCAGCCCAAACCAGGTACCTAACTATGTACCACTCCCGCAGGTGAGTTGCATGTGGTCCGACTGCCATGTGTGTGTGTGTGTGTGTGTGTGTGTGTGTTGAGAGACGAGAGAGAGAGAGAGAGAGAGAGAGAGAGAGAGAGAGAGAGAGAGAGAGAGAGAGAGAGTTAGTTCTGGGAAATTAAACAAGCAAAGATCCTCCCTTTATCTCTTACGTTATCACTGATACTAAGGAAATGTACACTGGCAATAACATGGATTACACTGCCCTTGCGGGCTTTCACCCTGGAAAGATGGCGGTTTCTCAAAACCACTTCAGTCGATCGTAAATGTGAGGCAAAAGTACGGTGGCAACTGACTACCACAGTGTTCAGTGAGGACCACGGCTGGACCACGTCACCAGTGACGCCTGCTCCGATGTGCACCTCCCTACTGGCTGAGCCTGAGGAAGTCAACACTCAAGAGCTGCACACGTTCGGGAGATGAAGTTAGCCGAGGACAGGATCGAACTCGGCGTCATTCGAGAAGCACGAGCGGGGAGAATAAGCCATGGGGCCGTCGACATCACAGTGCATAATGAACTGAGTTTTAGAAACGCCACTGCACGGCGAGTTTCCAAACAACTGCCGAGGGAACACATGGCCCGTCAAGTGGTGGACTGCAACACATTAAGGCCCGTCACGAACGTGAGAATGAGTGTGTCTGTCTGGAGTCGTGACCGAAGACGAGACGTGGGTCCTCGACCAAAAAGGCTGAAAGCTATTGCGAGAGAGTGATGCTTGAAACATCCTAGTTTTCCACTGTGACTTTCGAAATCAAGACGACTCGTTGCAGAAATTCGTGACCATCGTTCTTTGGGATGGGCAAGGAGCGGTCTGCGACTGCAAAGGTGTGTGGGCCATACTATCTATAGCGCCACTTGCTCTCACTTCCAAAATATGATAAAGGATTATAAAAGATGGTAAAAGACCAAGACTGATCTCGATACAACGGATCCTTCAACATGACGACGCGCGTCCTCATACTGCACAGACGATGACGGATGAGGGTGGCTGGAGGGTTTAACTGACACCCGCATACAACCCTGACATCATCCGCTCTGATCTTCATCTCCTCAGGACCTTGAAAAGGTCTTGCGGGGCGGAAAATTCACCGGGTGCAACGCTGCAGTGGAAGTGGTCGAGGTCTGGTTACATCTGTCGTGAGAATTTTATGCCACGGGAATAGGTAACGTGTAATCTACACTAGGTACATGAACTACTACGATAATTGTGTGAATCTCGTATTTGTATCTGTAATCATTGACTTTCCCATATGTATTCATATATATATATATATATATATATATATATATATATATATATATATATATATATATATATATATAGCATGCAAAACAAGTGCGAATGAATAATGAAGGGTAAACGTTTGAAGATTTTAAGGCAGCGAAAGAAATTTACATTGATGACAAATGGTTAAAATGATAACTGGAAAACTCTTTGTGGTCTTACCTTTAGCCCGGCCTTCTGGGCGGCGGATTCCTCGTCCACGCCGGTGATGAATATACCCAAGCCGTATTCCACGCCGCCCCTGATCATCAGCCCAAGCGATTCCGACCCCACCACCTCCACCTCCACCTGTGCCGGAGAACCTTAGTGTTACTACACTGCTTAGAACACACCCACCTCCACCTGCGCCGAAGAGTTACCACGCTGCTTACAACACATCCACCTCCATCTATGCTGGTGAACCGTACTTTATCCGGAACAATGCCAGAGTACATCCACCTCCAGTACCACCCAGGATATTGCCAGAGTACATCCACCTCCAGTACCACCCAGTGCATCGTCAAAGTACATCCACCTCCAGTGTCTCCCAGTACACCGTCAGAGTACATCC
>NC_092227.1:64486511-64494011 GCF_036320965.1 Panulirus ornatus | reverse complement strand
GAGACATAAAAGGCCAAGTCAAAGACCAGGTCACACTACCCAAGGCTCATTATCATTGTCCTCAAGTGTCGTACCGTCATGCTCAAGTGTAGGAACTTCATGCTCAAGTGTCGTGCCGTCATGCTCAAGTGTCGTTGTACCGTCGTGCTCAAGTGTCGTACCGTCATGCTTAAGTGTCTCTTTACCGTCGCAAGTGTCGTACCGTCATGCTCAAGTGTCGTACCGTCATGCTTAAGTGTCGTTGTACCGTCGTACTCAAGTGTCGTACCGTCATGCTCAAGTGTCGTTGTACCGTCGTGCTCAAGTGTCGCTGTACCGTCGTGCTCAAGTGTCGTACCGTCATGCTTAAGTGTCTCTTTACCGTCGCAAGTGTCGTACCGTCATGCTCAAGTGTCGTACCGTCATGCTCAGTGGTCTTCTCCTCTGCAGCAACTCCACCAAAACAACCCATCCATCCCCCAGCCACGCCTGGCTCCTCCCATCCAAGGTGAGGATTTCTTCAGGGATTTCGGTTAAGTTCCCCCACCAATCTCGTCTGTAGTGTGGCTTTCCTATATTGTCCAGGTTTATGAGGTTGGACAGGATTTTTACGGAGCCTTTCGCGTGTCCCTAAGGGGAGTATTTGGTCTCTCTCTCTCTCTCTCTCTCTCTCTCTCTCTCTCTCCACACGGATAAACTTCGCCGTGGTTACTCCCTCCTCATTGTTACGTGCGCCCCCACTCTCGCTAGCACCCCTGGAACACATTGGGGAAATAAATAACCCTCGTTTCTTAATGATGCCAAAGACGACAACTCTCAAACTCGAGGTGACGTCTGATAAACCCGTCTCTATATCGCCAACCTTCGTGATAATCTGTGTCATGACTCGAGATAAAGAGACAATAAGGACAAAAAGAAAAAAAACAATGTGGCGTTTGCAGCCCAGCCTCTACAGCGATACCTTGGAAAATAGTTTGTTCGTCAGGATGATGGTCTGGTCTGGAAGGTTTGTGGAAGGTTCTTTTTCCCTCAAATATTTCCATCCAAGATGGAGGAGTACATCTCTCAAGTACTTTACAATAAAAAAAAAAAACACAATCTAGTTGTCAAGAGACAAACATTGATAAACAAATCTTCTCTATATTTAATTACAGGCTCTTGAAGAAATAAATATATATATATATATATATATATATATATATATATATAGCATATGAACGCGTACTTCCATGTAACACACAAGCCTCCAACAGCCAGGATCGAACCCGGGACCCCTACGTGGCAAGCGGGAGCACCACCGTCAGGCTATGATCACAGACGGTAAGGTATGACCGAAGACTCTGGTGGTATCAGTGAAGAGGTCAGGCGACCTTTCCAGGAAGATCGCTTCCATTCAGACGAGGTTGTCTTCCTAATTCCCACCTAAAACAATGATGGAAATTAACAAACCAATTACCATCATCCACCGCAACTATGCAGGTTCTACATAGTTCCCTCAACAATGAAAACACAAGACGAAAATACAAACACATCCTGGTGATCGCATTGCCACATGGGTCTTTCTTCCCGGCAAGTAGAGAAAAAAAAGAAGTAGAGTGACCTGCGGGGTAGAAGGACCATTTAGATGCTTTAAACTGCCAAGTGGTAAGACCTTCAAGGCAGTGTAATAACATGCCAAATAAGTCTCTAATTCTGGCAGGGTTTTCATTTACATTTAAATTCAAGTACAAAGACCATACACCCCCGTTGGCTAGAATGAGATATGCGATGGTAATTTCTGCCATCGTTTCGTGTGGGAACTCGTGAGCTGGCATGACCGACCCTTGTCATTCGTCATCATGGTAATCAGGCTGGCTGGTTGCTTATTTGGGCTTGTGCCTTTCGACTAACGATCCAATTAAGGCTGACAACGTCATTTCGTAACCACTAATCGAAAAACTTGTAAACCTTTTTTCCAGGTGGTCAAGATGGTTGTTAAGACCATACATGGTGTCTTGCTGCACGTATGGGGCCTTGCTTGGTAGCCAGGGGTACATACGAACATCCAAACCCCCATTCTGGATGCAAACAGATTCATTTAAACAGGCAGCCGGCCTCCAAAGTACTTTCAGAAGATTTCCTCAGCAAAGTTTGCCTTTCCAGTAGAGTTAAACTATCTCTTTCCATCAAAAGTTCTAAAATAACATGATAATCAGGCCTTCAAAGGAACATCGTTTCAAAGCACTTTAAGAATGTAGATTACGATTTCCCAACGCTGCTGAAAGCGTATGACCATTTTCTTTCCTTCTATATCGATACTGCAAAACACTTCCACTATCTGCTCGGGGGACTGTTTCTTAGAACAAAGTTCCTGGATTTCCTTTCAAACGCCTGAAGTTACTCCAGAAAAAAATGGGACGATGGTGTGGTGTAAGTATACGAGTAGGAAGAGAGGAGACTGAGTGATTCCAAGAGAAGGTTGGTCTACGGCAAAGCACACGTGTGTAATGTCACCATGGCTGTTTAATCTTGTTTCTTTCCTTTTCAGTACTTACTTGATCAAACCACCTCACACCATATATTGTCCACAAACATTTCATTTATAACACACACACACACACACACACACACATATATAGCATCAGGAACAAAGAAAGGTTTCGGCTGCACACTCCTAATCTCCAGGTGTCATGTATAAAGCACAGAAACCAGAACCCACCATCTACAGCCCAGATATACTGTGGTGATATTGCTTTGTCACAAAACTGGTCCTTCTATCAAAAATACTAAAGTTCTGGTCATCGATCGCCAAAACGATAATCAAAGATGAACCTCGTATTCTTAAATAATGGCTCTAATATCTAATTCTGAATGCAAGACTTTCTGGTACATCTATGATACATAAATAACGGTATTTTCTACGTCAAAATACAGAATCGCTCTTCAATCAGACGTGCATATTTCAACAAAGCCCATCGGCAGAGATCTAAGATGAAGGAATAAATATTTCGCGAAATACAAGACAGGTTTACCACGCCATACGAGCACCAGAGGCAATACTCTTCAATCTCCAGTCCAGTGAGGCTACTCATACTGTCGCCTCAACCGCACCGTACATGAATAGCGACGATGGAAGTGTGACAGCTGCTGCTGCTGCTGCTGCTGCTGTGACAAGATAAACCATAACACTGTGGCTGGTACATGTTGGATCAACGTCTGAAAATGCGTAAGAAAAGGATCTGCATGAAGCGAGGCTCACACAACTTGAGGTAACGCTTGGCTGGAAGAGTGACTAGCTGGCGCGTATATCGCAGTGGGAGACTTGACACTTGCCCCTCGCCCGTCATGACCTCAGCAGGGTCACGGGCGCTGCCTCCTGGTATTATATCTCCACCAGTGTGGCCTGGTTCCCACGTCCCCCCTCCCCTTCGTGGCCTCTACATTTCACAAGATTATTGCTGTCGTCAAGCGTGAGTGTGAGGGAGGGCGGAAGCATCCTGGAGGAAGCGCTTTACACGGAGGATTTGTTGGTGTTGCGCGATTCGCCAGGTCACAGCCTGGCACGGTGTCCTCGACTCCTAGGGAGAGAGATATGTTAAGGTAGGTGTGTGTGTGTGTGTGTGTGTGTGTGTGTAGCATGGTTCTTCCTCTATGTATACACACACATACACACCAGTCTAAGCCAGAAACCCATTGAGGCGAGCGTGTTGGGAACACTTAGTATGGGGGACTGTTGGCATGAGAAACTCAGCGAAGGCGAATATGGGAGTTAGGGAACGTAGGGAGTGTGTGTGGGTGTAGTGTAGTGTATGGGCAGGAGAGCACATGAACAGAGGCATGTGGAACAATAGTAGGTGGAACAACTGGCTGAAGACAGCGAATAAGTGGAACACTTCATTCTGAAGTGTTGCTCCGTGGCAAGATAAAGCAAGACAAGGAGGGAAATGTGAGGGTCGGACACCAGCATGTGTTACATAAGTGTGAGGGAACATCAGTCTTAGAAACACCAGCTTGAGGAACACCAAACTATGCAACCCATGCGTCACCAGTATGAGGCACACCAACCTATACGTCACCAGTATGAGGCACACCAACCTATGCGTCACCAGTATGAGGCACACCATCTTGTGCGTCACCAGTATGAAGCACACCAACCTATGCGTCACCAGTATGAGGCACACCATCTTGTGCGTCACCAGTATGAAGCACACCAACCTATGCGTCACCAGTATGAGGCACACCAACCTATGCGTCACCAGTATGAGGCACACCATCTTGTGCGTCACCAGTATGAAGCACACCAACCTATGCGTCACCAGTATGAGGAACGACAAGCAGTGCAACACTATCATGTGAAACACCAGCATATGCTAAAGCAGTATGTGTTATCACCAGCATAAGCACCAGAAGAGTGGAGCACCAACACACACACACACACACAAACAAACATGTGGGGAACCAGCATAAGCAGCCTAGGCACGTACATACAATGGGAAAACTTCCAAGACGTCTCAACCGTAGACCTCAGACACCTAGAAGACGCTGGGACTAATGAATGTTGGCGGGGCGGTGATGGTGTAGTGTTGGCGGGGCGGTGATGGTGTAGTGGTGGCGGGGCGGTGATGGTGTAGTGGTGGCGGGGCGGTGATGGTGTAGTGTTGGTGGGGCGGTGATGGTGTAGTGGTGGCGGGGCGGTGACGGTGTAGTGTTGGCGGGGCGGTGATGGTGCAGTGTTGGCGGGGCGGTGATGGTGTAGTGGTGGCGGGGCGGTGATGGTGTAGTGTTGGAGGGGCGGTGATGGTGTAGTGGTGGCGGGGCGGTGATGGTGTAGTGTTGGCGGGGCGGTGATGGTATAGTGTTGGCGGGGCGGTGATGGTGTAGTGGTGGCGGGGCGGTGATGGTGTAGTGTTGGCGGGGCGGTGATGGTATAGTGTTGGCGGGGCGGTGATGGTGCAGTGTTGGCGGGGCGGTGATGGTGTAGTGTTGGCGGGGCGGTGATGGTGTAGTGTTGGCGGGGCGGTGATGGTGTAGTGTTGGCGGGGCGGTGATGGTGTAGTGTTGGCGGGGCGGTGATGGTGTAGTGGTGGCGGGGCGGTGACGGAGTAGTGTTGGCGGGGCGGTGATGGTGTAGTGTTGGCGGGGCGGTGATGGTGTAGTGTTGGCGGGGCGGTGATGGTGTAGTGTTGGCGGGGCGGTGATGGTGTAGTGTTGGCGGGGCGGTGATGGTATAGTGTTGGCGGGGCGGTGATGGTGTAGTGGTGGCGGGGCGGTGATGGTGTAGTGTTGGCGGGGCGGTGATGGTATAGTGTTGGCGGGGCGGTGATGGTGCAGTGTTGGCGGGGCGGTGATGGTGTAGTGTTGGCGGGGCGGTGATGGTGTAGTGTTGGCGGGGCGGTGATGGTGTAGTGTTGGCGGGGCGGTGATGGTGTAGTGTTGGAGGTACGGTGACGGGGGCTGCCTCCCACACCGGCCCCAGTGTAGGGCCGCCTCTCGACGTGTTTCGATGGGACTCTAACACTACAGCGGCTTCTTGTTCAAAGAAAGTTACGAAGGCTATTGGACGGAACTCGAGTATAACAGCATAAGCGAAAAAGTTTCGAAAAGTCTCCTCTACTTTTATTAGATGTTGAAGTGATTCCTGGAAAAAAAAAATGATACAAGTAAAAGTACGTATGAAGATAAGAATTGTGAAGTAGAGATGACAACGGCATACAGAAGGATCGAATCACTCAAGAGAGATTCTTGGCCCAAACTAACACGTATCTGAAACATCTACAAAGGACAAAAAAAAAAAAAAAAATTATGCAGATAACGAGTTTTTAACCTCTTACTTTCCTCTATAAGATGTCCACAGTGAAAAAATTGGTTTAGATAATAATCTCTCCATTTCATAATTTGTACGACATTCATATCACTCACGTTGAGTAATGTGCAAGAGTGGAGCAGCACTCATCACCAACAGCCAAACACCTGAAATACATTCACTAACAGCTAATCATCTGAAATACATTCATCAACAGCTAAACACCTGAAATACATTCACTAAAAGCCGAACACCAGCAGCCAGACAGCTGATATATACATTCATCAACAGCCGAAAAGCTGGAATACATTCACCAACAGCAGATACCAGGAATATATATATTCACTAACATCCGAACAGCTGCTGGAAAACATCCAATAACAGCTGACCAGCAGGAACAAATAGCTGCAATACAAGGAATACAAGATATATTTACCAGATTACGCATCGAGACCTTTTTATCCACTGGGACCATTATAGATAATTATACAATTAGAACAGAGATGGGACTGGAAGCCATTTAAAGTATTATACCAGGAAACGCGTCGCGTATGAAAGGTGAACCAGATATTGCTAGCTGAGACCAGCACGATGTATGGGTTTCTTGTTAGCAACGTTCACGAACATATCAAATTATACATAATATAGGCTACAGTGCGGTGGCCAGAACCTTAGAAATATAACCTGGTCAGGCGTGACATACGCTACGAATATTTTGCTATTTCCCCCGTGAGCGAAGTAGCGTCAACTACTGACGACTGAGCCTTGAAGGAAATCAACTCTCCGTTGACTTCCACTGTTCCCGAGGATTTCCAGTCCCCAGCTGGCGCTACCGCGGGAAACGGGGGACAAGTATGAAAAAAATCATATATATATATATATATATATATATATATATATATATATATATATATATTTCTATGAGTCCACGGGAAAATGAAACACGATAAGTGTTTCATTTTCCCCGTGGACTCATAGGAATATCTTGATCACGCTCAAAATTGTGATCCTTTCCAATAATGGAATAAATAAGGGCAGACAGTATGAATTATGTACATGTGTATATATGTATATGTCTGTGTGTGTGTATATATATGTGTACATTGAGATATATAGGTATGTTATTTGCGTGTGTGGACGTGTATGTATATACATGTGTATGGGGGTGGGTTGGGCCATTTCTTTTGTCTGTTTCCTTGCGCTACCTCGCAAAAGCGGGAGACAGCAACAAAGCAAATAAATAAAAATAAATAAATAAATAAATATATATATATATATATATATATATATATATATATATATATATATATATATATACAGTAGTGATAATTAGTTAACAAGGACACCATTCTAGACGTTTCAAAATAATTCCTTTAATATAATAACGATACTGGGAAACATCAAGCATATATACACACGCCACATTCATCATCCAACTGGACTTTTTTACCCGTTCCATTCTCGTCCTCAGACTCGCTAGGCCAGTCTGCTTATCCCCCATCCTTCTCTTTCACGCATTCTCTCTGACCTGAAACTCTACCCTCGATGACAGAGCCTAACTTCGTGTTCCTGGGATCTTCCATCCGTACGTGTGCTGCTTCAACAGCTTTACTAGCCTTCCACTATAAACTATGATACTTCTCCTTGGGTAGATGTTCCTCCTCGTCCACGTGCACTACGATGTATTCTGTCATTCTTATTTTCTAACCTACAAAGCTGTTACAACGAAATAGACTCGT